>NW_026634172.1:129097-143670 GCF_024868665.1 Triplophysa rosa
GCATGCCATATTCATGGGTCCATAACTTTAAAATGCTACAGTAAAACTGTTTGCTTTTCTGCATGGTGGTAGCCAAGGACACTGGGTATAACCTACCTTTGACATTTTTAAAGCACCCTCAAAGACAACTGAGATAAAGCCCCTCAAAATGGGCCATAAGTGCAATGTCTCATTGAACAGTATTGACACATATACCAACTTCATGGATCCATAATTTAAAAATGCTGGAGTGGAAATGTCAACCTGTATTTTAATGTAAAGTAATTAGTGCATGTAATTAGCCAAGATCACCATATGTAATCAATAACTAGTATATTGAATGGTAAATTGAACTGTTGTCATATCGTTTTGTCTTTGTGTAACTATAATAACTATAAACCAGAATCAGAACGAGCTTTATTTGCCAACTGTACACACGCACAAACAAAAAAATAGGAAAAAAACAAAAACATAAATGCATAGCATATAAATACATAAGATGTAAGAGGATAAGTTAATTACTGCAGTTAATACTGCATATTAAACGGTTCATACTGTGCATTTTACAAACATAAACATAATTTAATCTGTTCAGCCAAAGTGATATTGAGAATAGTAAGGGGAGGGAGTGATGAGGGTTCCTCATGAAGTCCACTATCATCTCAAAGGGTATTCAGCTCAGGCTTGTTATGCCTGCACCAGACAGCCAGCATAGCAACCTCTCTTCGCGCACGCATGCACAGTGTTATTAATATTTAGAAACTGTTCATTGTTCTTTTCTAGACACAAAAGCAAAAAAAGCTAATAAGAGAAAATCGAGGCACGCACGCACATGTCTGGTTTATTATCTCCGTGGGGACAGTCCATAGGCATAATGTTTTTTATACTGTACAAACTGTATATTTTATCCCCTACCCCTAACCCAACCCCTAAACCTAAAGATCATAGAAAACTTTTTGCATTTTTAATTTAAAAAAAATATCGTTCTGTACAATTTATAAGCTTTTTTGCCCATGAGGACCTCAATTTTGGTCCCCACGGTGACACGAGTCCCCATTGAGTTGGCGTGTATTCAGGTTTAGGTCCCCACCGGGATATACAAACATGAACACGCACACACGCGCACACACACACACACAGTTGTTAATATTTAGAAACTGTTCATTGCTCTTTTTTAGACACAAAAGCAAAAAAAGCGAATAAGAGAAAATCTAGACGGTCCCTAAACTGAGCGTGAACAAGAAACCGGAAAATTAAAGAGTCGCGTCTTTTAAGGTGGAGAGGATAGCGTTAATACGAAGCTGCGAATTAGTGGTGGGCGATACTGCAAATTTGGTATCGATCCGATACCAAATACATATAGGGTCAGTATTGCCGATACCAATACCAATACGATACTTTTTACTTAAAAAAAATACTTTTGTGTAGGGGTGAGCAGTATGTCATTGTTTCTCAGGTGAATGAATGATCAATTCTTTAGACAATATTTTTTATTAATGTATTGAAGTCACAACGCTTCTCTTCCTCTCGGCCATCCGGATCTCTCATTCAATGTGCTATCAGCTTCGCTCACTCAGTTCGCTGCTCCTCGGCGCGTTGTGTCAGTGAGTCACGTGACGACACAACAACGAATCGCAGCAGGAGGGGGAGGAGTAGCAAAGTGGGCCAGGATGTGAAAGCAGCGTTTGCTCAGGATTGTAGAGGTAGAAGACACGAGCAAAGTATAATGAACGTAGAGGTGAGATATTTAAATTAAAATATCGATTCAATTACAATTGTATCGATCTGATACCAATACCAGTGTTGGCATCGATACTATCGATATTTAGATCGATCCGCCCACCCCTACTGCGAATAAGAAACTGGATTCAGTCTCGTCATGTGATCGTATAGTGGTTTTCTGGTAACATACCTGCAGTTTATTTAAACAGAAGACAAGAGACACACACACACATCATCGGATCAATGGTCTGTCAGCTAAGGAATGTACGAGACAAAACAAATAAATCCCCATCCTCCATTAACACAAAACTGCAAGTTAATAAATTCTGAGTCACCGTTAAGGCTAATTAGACACAATATCAGGGTAAAATAAAAATTGCACGCACCCATTTCACATTAAACATGACAAATAACATTTTCAAAGATACAATCCACCGATATTAAGTATATTGAACCGATAACAACATTATAAACTCGCGCTCTAAATTTGCGCGCAGGCCGCCATAACAACCAAACACGTTTAGGCCACACGACACGTTCATAAAACTCTGTGACTACGCTATATTATTAACAAGGAATCATGTACTTGAACACAATCTCTCTTTTCAACATATTCGTAATCAATATTGACTATTGACATAGTTACAGAGCAATGCAGAACTGTACCTGACTCTCTCTAGTCACCGGCTGAACTGAGAGAGAGAGTAGAGCGCAATGGCGCACTTCAGTGACATCACTTACATGTAAATATAACATTTTTTAGAAAACGCACAACTTTCCTTGTACCATATAAAGAAAATAACCGTCTGCATGAAATTTATATAAAAAAACCATAAAATTCAGAAATTAATTAATTTCCTAAAACACTTTCAAAATAAAAGAAGATTTGCTGAAAGAAAACACACATCATTACACAATGAATATAAATCCACTCTCTTGAAACTTCGTTTAAAAGAGGGACTGCAGTGATTTATCCTGATAACTTACAGCAGTTTATATTATTTTCATTGTCTATGGGGAATTGCATTAGTGTTTGTTTAAATGCTTTGGCCTGGGGTATTTCACTGTATTACTGCTGCCCCCTATAGATTAACATTATAACTGCACTTTCAATGACAATGAGCAAACAATCCTGTCACTATGACTTGTCATCACTGCTGGGTATATTGACTGTTGCATTACAAAACCTGCCATATCATACTTACTGTATATAGTAAAGTAAAAAGTGTGCTCTGCAAAAGTCTCAGGCCACCACCAGCAGTTGTTACTAGCATTTTGTTTTTATGATCCTTCATATTTATTTATTTTTCTCTTTTTTAAGATACAAACAAAGAATATGGCACATTTTGAACTCTTTTGGGCAGACTGTCATAAGGTGTAGAGAAGTCATATTAGATCCTTATTCAATCCGAACCTTTTTCTTCAGAATTTGTTTTAGTGTGTGCGTGCGTGCGTGCGTGCGTGCGCGCGCGTGTGTGTGTGTGTGTTCATGTTTGTATATCCCGGTGGGGACCTAAACCTGAATACACACCAACACACGGGGACTCGTGTCACCGTGGGGACCAAAATTGAGGTCCCCAGGGGCAAAAAAGCTAATAAATTGTACAGAACAATATTTTTTACAAATCTAAAAATGCAAAAAGTGTTCTATGATCTTTAGGTTGTATATATAGTATAAAAACATTACGCCTATGGACTGTCCCCACGGGGATAGTTAACCAAAGCGTGTGTGTGTGTGCGTGTGTGTGTGTGTGTGTGTGTGTGTGTGTGTGTGTGTGTGTGTGTGTGCTGTGCGTGTGCGTGTGTGTGTTTAATACTGCTTATAAATTTCCTGTATTTTCTGCTTGAATTGTAATAAAGAGACTAAGAAATAATCATACGTCATTATAGCTTTGCTAAAGCAACAAATCATGGGGGTCTTAGACTTGCATACTGCATATCTTTATTTAGTTCACATAAAATTTTTGTACATTAGATGTTCAAAAAAACACATTTTCAATCTGGTCTTAGACTGTTACATTATAGTTCTGTGTTAACTTAGTCACAATATTTTTTTTTACTGATAAAGTATGAACATTTGGTAGATAAACAGGAGATTCTCTGTTTCTGCATCGTTGGCTAATGTCATAAATGAAACAAGAACTCCACTCCTTTTCTGATCATTTTGAAGGGAATGTTTCCATCAGCCTTGAAACGTATTGCCTGGTAACCAAGGCTACAGTAAGTCATCCCAAATTCCTCAAAAACCAAAGCAACTCGTTCGCTTCCCAGTGAATTGAACGAATCCCATGAATGCGTCTGAAGGACACATTCCTTTTGTGTTTGTCTTTGAGAAAGACCGTTTCTATGCTCGCGGCTCTGATGGTTTATTATATTGTGTTGTTGTTTTCTTTTCTTTGTGTCTGTGTATTTTTGCTGTATCAGTGAACCCCGGGCTCCTGCATGGGAGAAATTGATTGTGTGTATTCCCTATTGAGGGATCGCTTTAGATAACCTTCAACATCACAGACCTGTATTATGAGTGAGTGTGTGTGTGGTTGGGGGGGAGGGGGACGGGTGGGTGGTGTTGCTGGTGACTTGTACAGTCTGATTGCTCTTATATCTGTTGCTCCAGGGCCACACAAACACCCATCTGGAGGAGCCGACCTGTGAATGTCCCTCCATCAGCCTGCTAAGAGCTTTATGAATCTTTAATATAATCCCCCAGAGAGTTATGAGCTGCAGCTCGCAGTATGATATTTCTCTGCTGTTGTTTATTGTTTAGTGTATATTTGTTTTTGAGTGTGTGTGTGTGTGTGTGCGTCTGTGGGCAATGGCTCTTTATCCCACAGGGGAAGGTTACAGTGAGCTGTCGGGGTGACATTTTGTAATTCCTCGCCGTTTATGAAACATTCTTTTGTGGCGTGTTTTCAAGGCTGTGGGGATAAAGGCTGTAATGGAAGAATGAGAGACAGCAGAATTATTTCAATGGCTCTTGTTATTGGGACTGTCATTAACTGTTATTATGTGAAGGGTGTTATGCAGCATTGAGCTCTGTGACTGAGCCCAGAATGAATTAAAATTTTTTTTAAACTATTTTAATCATGTATTGTAGATTAAAAATGCTTTATAAATATATGAAAACCAAATATAGTATGTAACAGTATTTGAGATCACAAACACATGCAGCATTTTGCAGCATTAACTACCAAACATCTGGAAGAAACCCAAAATAATAGCAAACTTGATTTATTAACATTTAACATAAACATATCTGTCTTTCACAATAGATCTAATTTTAGATAATAAGTTCTTCAGATGATTCGATTTTAGATTGCTTTGTATTCTTTTATTTGTGTCTGATGATATATGATGATATTTAGTTTTTTATCAAAATGTTTTAATTAACTTTTCATTAAAGGAATAGTTTACCTTCAAAATAAAAAAATCATTTACTTACGCTGTTGTCATTTTAACCTTTCTTGTGCAAAACACAAAAGAAGATATTTTGAAAAACGTTGATGACCAAAAACCATTGGTCCCCATTGACTTCTATTGTATGGACACAAAACCAATGCAAGTCAATGGGGACCAACGGTTTTCTTTTACCAACATTTTTCAAAATATCTTTTGTGTTCTGCAGAAGAAAAAAGTCATACAGGTTAAAAATGACGACAGGGTGAGTAAATGATGACAGAATTTTCATTTTGAAGGTGAACTATCCCATTAAATAACAGTCTTAAAAACATTTTAAAAAGCATTAACCTTTTGCTAAAACGATCTGACAATACCTAACCACAATGTTGATCACGTTGTTTCATTTTCACTCAAGAAATGAAAAAAGTTGTAGTGGCTTCATGAAGCAAAAACATGTTGGGAGATTTGTTGCCATGGTGTTAAAATGAACACTTTCTGGATAAAGATACAGGTCTATCTCGCAAGTTCTAAAACAACACTGACCAAAGTGTTTATTAAACAGTGCGTTAGTTTTGCATTTTAAATACTCAGTGTGTTGAGAAGTGTAATGACCAAACACTAATGAAATGCTGATAAAAAAAATGTAACAATAACTTATGAAAATACTAAATAATAAAAGATATAAAAGATGTAAACTAATATATTAAATGCAACAAGATGATAAGAAAACAATAAATGCATTTATTGGTAACTATTGCAATAATGCATCTTGCACCTGAACTTGCTTTGGCATTTCATTCATGATGACAAGATAAAAAAGGTTGGTAAATGATGACATCATTTTTAGTATAATATATACTGTAAATATTTGATGCAGTTTGATTGACTGAAGATGTCTGTAGAGACTGGAGTTTTACAATAATCAAGCAACTTAATTATCAAATTTACAACCAGAAAAGAAGCGTTTGAACATGCAGTAACATCAGTGGATTTCCTGACTAAAACCTGTACATGGAATCTGTACGGATGTGAAAAAATAATTTACAGCAAATCCGGCCTCTGCACTCCTCAGACTCCAGAGACTGACACGGCTCTCTGTCTAGAGAGACTTCCACAGTTAGCACCGAAGGTGACAGATAGCCAATAAAAGGGTGTGATAATGACACATGAAGTGTTAAAAGATTTAATGGCTGTGACTTTTTTCACCAAATGAGTTTGTCTGAATGCCAGGATTACACCAGAAACAGACGCACATGTGTAGGTGCCTTAACTGCATACAGAATCTACAGTAGAAGCATTTCCACTTGTGTTGTTTCAGACTCCGTCAGTCGTTCTGTTAAGTGTAGTTGTTGACATGTACTGTATTTGTTAGGAATGGCATCTCTTTCTGTCTCTCTAGATGTTGCACAATAAACACGTGATGGTGCGTGTTGGCGGAGGCTGGGAGACGTTCGAGAGCTATCTGCTGAAGCACGACCCGTGTCGTATGCTCCAGATCTCTCGCGTGGAAGGCAAGATATCGCCCATCACGGGAAAATCTCCCAGCATCAGAGACCTCACGCCTGACAGCTACCTGGTGGTGGCGGCCCACTACAAAAGCAAGAAGTAAAGAAACATGTTGCGACGACCGACAAACAGTGATTTGTAGCATTATTTGTAGACGCCACAGGGACATTTCAACAGGCTTGTGAAACTAGTGTTTGTGTTTGCAGAGAAAAATCTGTAATACAAGAATTAAAGCAAAATGCTAGTTTGATGCAGTGTATACAATCGGACTGGAGTCTGGAACTGGAATCCAGAAGTTTTATTCTTTTACGATGCTCTTCATCTCATTCAGATGATATGACCTCTACCCTGGGAAAGCTTTTTTTCACCGAGGAAGTACTATATTGCTTAGTAATCTTGATCGCTGGATGAATTCAAGTATTCATTTCTGTCTTGGTGTTTGTTGTGCTTTACTAACAATATTAATGATACAGTTGTTTTTTACTTGTTTGGGGTTATGTTTTGTTCTATGGTGTCATAAAACAATCTTCTTTGGCCTTTATTGTAGTATTTGTATTAAATTGTGTTTATGATGTGCACACAATGTGTTTAAAGGATTCTGCTCTTTAATGAAAATATCCAGTCGTGTGTATTAGACTCGGTCAGTTCAGTTGATGTTTGCAACAAATATCAGAATGGAAAATGTGATTGACCATAAGTGCCGTATAATGAAAGCACATTGTTGAATTTGTCTCATTCAGGTTATCCAAAAAAGGACTATCTATTAAAAACGACTAAAACGTGACGAATGCTCAGCATCTGTTGTTCAGCATCTGATCTGATATGCTACAATGAGGTTTGAGTACATTAGACAGAGCAAAGATCTTTCTTCGCATCCCAAAGTTTTATAACCAATAATAAAAACGTAAAAACATCATTCAAATGTCATTTAATCAACACACTAACATCTTCATTAAAGCAATGACATTCTGCCTTTGTGCTTCTCACTTTGTGATCCAGAAGTGTGCTGCAGCCCTCTACTGGTAAACACAAACATTGCAATTCAGCCATTTGTTATGCAGCATTTGTGTTAAAAGAAATAAGTCACCAAAAATAAATGAAACCCAGCAACCAGATCTTTCAGTCAATGTGAGTGGATGAGACTGATTTATGAACCAATCATTCACAATGGTTTTGTAAATCAGATTAACTAATTCACTAAAAGGATCTGATTCAATTATCGATTCATTCACAAATTGGACACAGCTACTTTTATGAGACCTAGGGTGACTATAAAAATCCCAGTCTGGTAATCTTCTTTACAAATAAAAATAAATACTGAAAATGGCCAAAGAATATCTTCTTTGTGTGTGTGCGTTTCATGAAGAAAGTGAGTCAAACAGCTTTAAAACAACATGAGGGTGAGTAGATGATGTCAAAAGTTTTATTTTTGGGTAAATCATTCCTTTAACAAAACATTTTGAAAGAAACCATACAGTAGAAGTTATTTTGACTGATACGTTTGGTGCAAAACTGTGTTTCTCTGTAACAAATATTAAGCTGTTTTAGGCTTAAGAAATATAAGTTTTATCAAAAAAGCAATAATGAAAAGCTCAATATCTATAGATACAGTATGAACTGTATATTTCACACAAGCATTCCTATATCTTAAGCTGCTACATAGTGTAACTGACAAGAGATACTCCATGAGCCTTAGCTTGACTTGAAGTCGGGTTTAAAGTTACAGCTGCACAACCCAGAAAAAATATGATGAGTTAAAACAAGGTAATGTTTTCGACAAAAACAGTACAACCCTTTTGAAAGTGTGATAGAATCGTAGTGACCATCTGATAAGAAACATTCAACTCCAGAAAACAGCAAGGTATACAATCAACGGGCAGTGAAAGTGCTCACACAACTCAAATAAGATCCTTCATCCACCACTTTAAATATCAAACATCATTTCCCACATGTTATACAGTCGACAGCAAATCTCAAAACGCAATAAGCAACATCTCAATAAAGCTATGATCCTCCAACCAAAGCACTCTGGTAAACACTCTGGTGTATGTGTAATAAATAGCTAAATATGGAGTAAATTATAACAACATGCTTTTCTGTTGAATAAATGTACATTATACTAACATTCAGGTCTTGTATATTTAAGGGTTTATGTTAAAAGCACCTCGGTATAAAAGCAGTTGGTGTGTAAAAATGATGGATGAACATAAATTATATTCTGAATAGATTGCATAAAACACATTCATTGCTAGTTAGCGTATATTGGCATTTAAAGGGGTGTGGCCTGAATGCACTCTGGCCAATCAGAAGGCCTGGAGGATTAAGAGCTTGGCAAAAAAGCTCGTCTCTACACTCTCCTCTTCTAGCATCACTTCAAAACAAGAACAAGGACAGAAATGCTTCAAGAATCTCTCAAGTCAGTGGGAAATACTGCAGATGAAGGTTGATCCTCCCTTCAGCCTGTGTTAGCCAAGCTGCCACTGAAGATAGAAAAAAAACATTTCAGAATTATTCGATGCAAAACCAACATAATATCCACACTACTCTTCATCAAAAATGTATTACAAATATTTTTGAGGTACCTTTAGCCCACCGCCTCCAGAAGGTAACGAGTTCATGGCCTCTTTCTCCACTTCTTCCTGTTTTTTCTTTTTCCTTTCCAAGGCTTCTGGGTTTTTGATGCCTCTGTGGGTCGTCTACACAGAGAAGATAAAATACAGCTACAATACCATACTCCTCATTTCACAACACTTGATCATTTCTTATGCAAAAGGCAATTTACAATATAATACAATATGAATTAAACATTTTTAAAGAATAATTTGAACGTTATTTAGTGCTCACATGCCAAATCATGGTGCACCTTAGACATGCTGGAAAAGTGAAGAGTAAAGCCCATTGCACATTGAGTCCGAAATTTCCGCACGTTAAAAAATAAATACGACCTCACGTTGTCAATCACATTTACACACTGCCTCCGATATTTTCGTCCATCATAAAAAGATTCGGACCGGGTTCGATTTTCTGTGTTTTTCGCATCCGCCAAGCATTTTGAGTGGCCTTTTTTAACAATTCAGAGACACCGTACAAACGAGAGCCAAATACGAAAAAACGCATACGAAACTTTCGGACTGTATGTGCAAAGACCTTAATGTGCAAATTTGAAATACAACTGCTCTGACCAACTCGCCTCTGATGACATCATACACTTTGTATCCCAACCACTATGACATCACAAGCTCAATAAAATCTGTATTATTGATTCCATTTCAATAAATCATTGAAAAGATTTCAAAATAAACCAATGCAGTTTGATTTTAAGTCAGTTCTTCTTGACTCACTTAGCATCAATAAGCAGTATGACATCAGTATGACAGTATTTTAGCAGTATGACATTGCAGAAGATGGTTGTCATGGTGACGCAGCTGTAGAATGCTTCCAGAAGTGTGGAGACACTAGATGAGGATGTTTACTTACCGTGCTGCTTTAGCCCTACGATTTGCCATTATCTTCTAAGAGACAGTAAAAATGCCCACCAATCATAAAACTTAAATCACTACACTGTTACAACAAAAGTTTAATAAGAATCCCAAACTGCAAGGGGCAAACAAAAATGAAATGCAAAAGGAGAGAAAAGAGCAGAGACTTTCACTGCCTCTTAATAGTTTATTTCTATGTGGTATACTGAAAATCCTTCAAGGGCAGAAGAACTGAACACATACAGTAAAGGCGGTAAAGATGGAGAGCAGACAGACAGTTCTAAACCTCTCATAACAGTTGTAAGGTCATGAGAGGTTGACTTTAAGTGTCTTGAAGCCCATGAGAAAACAAGCATGATGATCTGAAAGATAAACAAACAGGACAGAGACCTGAGGCATACCCTACACAATTACACAAACGCTTCATGTTACACATCTTTAAATCCCGGAAGGTCTCAGATCGCAAAACATAATTTTTACTGTCGCAGACCAGAGTGAACCAACAAGTTGAAAAGATAAAGAAAGACTTGTGAAGTCAACTGAACCTCTTGTTTCTTGATTAACATTTTTGGAATAGTGTGGACTGATGAATCATCCCCAATGAGACCAGAAACGAGCATGAAGAAAATAAACAGGGTCAATCTTTGATTGAGTTAAATCCATGACCATGTTCTTGCCAAGCAATGACCAAATATTCATGTCTACATACTTGCATGGAGTATGTTTGTGATCTAGGCAGCATTAGGCAACTAAAACTCAGCTTTATATTTTCTATTAACAAATTAATTTAGGTCACATTTCAGTAGTACCTCTTTTTGTCGCTTCTCTGCAGCATCTGCCAACTGTCTCCTTCTTGTCTCCTGTGAAATGAAAAGCAAATATTATACAGCATCATGGTTAACACTGGTTTATTGTTTTAGACGAATGTAATAAACAACTTAATGTCATGTTTATAACAGAGCATTGCGTTGAACGCTTTATCCCAGAATGCAATGTAATATGTATGTATGAGAGTATTAAATGTGCTATTTCACTTGTAAATATGACGTGACAAACAAGGGGTGGGGCACTGTCCACTGTCCCCAAATAAAAAGTTAAAGGGGTCAAATGGCACGAATACATGTTTTTCTGTGTCTTTGGTGTGTTGTAAGTTGCCCGTGCATGTATTAAATGTCAAATTTAAGTGTGGGAACAAAAGATGCATTCTATCTAAAAGCGAATGCTCACCCAGACCTGCCTGAAATGCCTCGTGTAACCACACCCCCACAAATCTACATCAGTTCGTGGTATGATTTGACTAAGGCCACCCAAATGTATACGCAAGTAAGGTGGGCGTACCTGTCAGTACAATTGCTTTGGAACCTGATGTTCCAAATATGGTAAGAGGCGTTACATTTATGTCACACGCTTGCAGTATTCGACCAATCACTACGCACTGGTTAACAGGCCAATCGTAGCACACCTCGCTTTTCAGAGCGATGAGCTCTGTAAAAAATCTGCGTGTTTCAGAGAGGCGGGGCAAAGAGGAGATACAAAAAGGGAAAATACAGGTTTTTTTTACCTTAAATCGTGTATACACTAGGGCTGGGCGATGTGACGATGTTATCTTATATCGCTGATGTCTCGCAAATATCCCGATGTCGATTACAACAGACAGATACCAGATGATAATTGATAATAATGGAAAATATGCATTATAACATTATCATGCAATGTAGGCTTTAGCATGAACGTTAATGTTCATATGCCCAGGCTGTCAGTCACAGTGACAGAATTTTGGAAGCGCTGTTTTGTTCGGTCAGTTGAAAGTGCTGCTGTTTTCTGCTGGTCGCTGCACAGATAGACCATGAGAAAGACGAGCTGCGTCGGCAAAGCAAAACCTCACGCTCGAGGGCCTGTACCGGTGTTCGAATTGTCCTACCCTGTCAGATTTTCCTACCGCAGGGCAAAACTTAATATAATCTAAACCACATTGACAAAATAAACAGGTAGGATGATTTTACAATGCAAAATACCCTGTCAGATAGTCCTACCATCTTAAAATAAACACATAAAATCAATTTACATCGTAAATACCCTGTCAGATTATTCTACCAGCATAAAAGAAACATGTAGGATTAATCTACAGCGCAACACCCAATCAATTTGTTCTATGGGTATTAAATAATATGTAGAATGATTTAACAACAAAAATACACTATCATATTCCAGTATCAGTATAACATAAACAGGTAGAATGATTTTAAAGCGCAAAAAAATGACGTAACATTGATGTGCGCATGCCTGGTAGGATAATCTGACGGGTAGGATGAAATTTCAGGACACCTGCAACATTTTTCTACTGCATAAAAGCTATGGTTTATCTACACGCTTTACCTGATGAAAGAAGTAACTGCAACACTGGTTTGTGCGTGTGGAGCTCCTGTGTTTGTGTTCATGTTTTTATATCCCGGTGGGGACCTAAACCTGAATGCACACCAACACATGGGGACTCGTGTCACCGTGGGGACAAAAATTGAGGTCCCCATGGACAAAAAAGCTTATAAATTGTACAGAACAATATTTTTTTTAAATTAAAAATGCAAATAATTTTCTATGATCTTTAGGTTTAGGGGTAGGGTTAGGGGATAGAATATACAGTTTGTACAGTATAAAAAACATTACGCCTATGGACTGTCCCCACGGAGATAATAAACCAGACGTGTGTGTGTGTGTGTGTACGCGTGTCTGCGTGCGTGTTTGTTTGGCACTTGGTGGGTCCGGAACGAATTCTCTCCCCGGTCCGTATCCGCAGACGTTGCATGAAGTCAAACACACCCGATATTATCGGATATCGCGATGACTTTAAAGTCGATTATCGATAAGAATGTAAAGACATCGCCCAGCCCTAGTATACACATTGCATTTACATCTAAAACAAACGATAATATTCATTTTAGCAGTGTCATATGACCCCTTTAAATAAAAAATATATAAACGTGTTGTTGTAGTTTTGACTGTACTTGTACTTTGTCTGTTTTATAATTAAAGAGAGCTTTTAAAATGAAATAAATATTGCTTTAATTTAAAACAAATAATAATGTTTATTATGACGTGACAAACCAATTTAGTTATGGCATCACAGTCAGCTGTAGTGATGTTTTGGCTGCAGAATGAACATGATGCTCCAAAATGTTTGAAGAAGACGTGTTAACCCTTTCATGAAAGCATGAACATAATTATGTGTATGAATTAATGTTTTGCACTAACGTTACTTACAGGGTCTGGTGTGACCACCACATCATCCTCAGCTCCGCTTAGACATGGCAAACACATCCCCATACTGATGCACGGGCACAAATAAAGGTCTTCTCAAGACAAACACGAGTGAATTTCGGCACTTACGATTCTCTCAGGCTGCTGAGGGGTGCTCTATCAAGCCTTTCTATGCTCCTACAAAGTCCCTATGAAACTGAACTAACGTTAGCGATGCAAACAACAATGCTGCGCTAAGCTGCTACTTTAGACAGCTATATCGCTACTGGTACATCGCATTTACTACACTACAAGACCAAAAGAAACCTCAGCAAACCTCTTTCTCACGTCTCCTGACACCTGGAGTTCATTTTATTCGAGTAAACATGAAGTAATTGTTGTGCTGATGGTATACATGTAGCTGTCAGTATTACAGCTGCTCACAGTTAACGTCAGTCGAGATTCGAGAGGATGAAGCACGGGCTCAATAGCGCCATGCTGTGGTGATACCGCCAGACCGTGTTGCCATGTCTGCGGTTTTTCAGCTACCTTTGAATGGACATTGGGCTCGTAATGTTACACAGATATGGCAACCCTGCTATCAGCTGCTGCTGTAAACCCATCAGACTTTTAATAGAGCTGCTGAATTCGCTCACTTGTTCACTTATTCACTATTCCCTATATAGCTAATGCTAAGTCCACTATATGGGGAAGAAGTAAATTTACATTTACTCATTTAGCAGACGGTTTTATCCAAAGTGAGTTCAGGGAGCAATAAGCGATATGTCATAGGGTGCGTTTACACTTGGCATTAACATGTGATCTCGGTGATCCGAACAAGCAGATCGGATCTTCAGACAATCAGGACACAGCGCGTTTACACTTGTCAACAAGTGGCTTCCACATCTGGATAACTGATCGGATCTCTATAGTTTCCCGCCCATTATTTTAATAAGCCTGCAATTTAAAAATAGCTGAGATTCAAGCGTAACTTTTTTTTAAGGATGGCCTGTTCAGCCAATCGCGTTGAGCTTTTGATCCACCAATCAAAACGCTCCTTACTGAAGTGACTCGAGAAGCTCGACGCTGCACAGTTCTGTGCAGTGTGCCTGCATCGGTTCAAAAACAGAGAGGGACGCAAGAGCACACTCAACAAGTAAGGAAAGTTTACTTTTTATACCTGATGCCACTCTATATCTCATAAAATATTCATAAAGCTTGTTTTTGTTACTGAGCTGGCGGTGTTGAATTGAAGGT
>NW_026634172.1:147950-196798 GCF_024868665.1 Triplophysa rosa
TTTACACTTGGCATTAACATGCGATCTCGGTGATCCTAACAAGCAGATCGGATCTTCAGACAATCAGGACACAGCGCGTTTACACTTGTCAACAAGTGGCTTCCACATCTGGATAACTGATCGGATCTCTATAGTTTCCCGCCCATTATTTTAATAAGCCTTCAATTTAAAAATAGCTCCGGTGCGGGGAGATATAACGGGGAGGATGAGCATGTTACACATTTGATACGCAGCCATGTTGAACTCGAGGCAGCGGTGGGAAGTAAACCGCGGTTAAAACGATTAATGATCTTATATGTGAAAGTATAAGCAGAGGACGTTTGTAAAATGACACAAGCTTTTGTACTTGAGCTGTGGCGGGTTTCACTCGCGCGCGCACACACATAGACTCTAACGGTGTTTTTAATCACATCATTTGTTTATTCATGTCACAGACACATAAAATAATCACATAAGTAGGCCGAAGTTCCTATATCAAAAGCGACCACTTACATCATTCTCGTCTATTTGGGTTGGTTCGGCTTAAAATGACAGCGCGTCGTTTCTTTGGTCTGCGCCCTAAATAGCGTGCACTGCTTACTGACATCAGCTATTAGCAACACTATACAATCTTGTTTCTGTGTGTAAATGATATACGGTGTATTCAGAGCTCCGTTTCAAGCTGCCCGTCTGCCGCTTAATCTGTCTTCCGGGGACGGTACTTTCGAGTCAGATCCGTGGGCGTGGCTTGTTGGTTTTGACTAAATCTTTGGTGTTTCAAGTCTTACAAAACCTTTACCCTAACCCACACCCTAACCCTAACCTTACTCTAACCATCTAAACTACCTATGATTGTTAAAATTGATGAAAAAACACGTTTGGGTGATGACGTCAGACTCGAAACACCAAGGATTTAGTGAGAGCCGTACGAGACACAAGCGGCAGCATCCCTCGGGGAACCGGAGAGTTGATTACGCCGTATAGGCTACAGTAAATACACACACGTATGTTAGAAACAACCTGGTATAGTGTTGCCATTCGTGTCTGTGACATGAAAATAAACAAATGATGCGTTTTAAGATGGCGCTGTGTGTGCGAGTCAACGCCATTCATGGCAGTCACAAATACAGCGATGATACAGCTGAAGTGGTCAAGTAAAACATCTTGTGTGATTTGACATAAATCCTCTGTAGGTTAAAGTATCCATGATAATTTCGTGGGAAAATGAACGACTGTGCAACGTTCGGGAGCAAGAGTAAACTTTCCGCTGCATTTTTCAGCTGCTCCGCAGTCTGACAGGTTTCGGACAGACGAGAGAATAATGATAGCGGGCGGGGTTTTCTGTGAAATTGTACCGGTAAATGTAGATAAACTGTCTGGATTGCGTTTACATGACACTGAGATCCGATCACAATGCGTCCTCGACTACCTCTGGACCAGGACACGCTGATCGGATGACATTCCGATCAGAAGCGCGTTTACGCTTGTCTTTTCAATGTGTTGGACAACATCCAGATACAGGTCGCATGTTAATGCCAAGTGTAAACGCACACATACAGGAGCAATAATACAATAGGTGCTCATGCAAAGTTACTAGTTTCAACAAAAGCCAGCTGAGAGAAAGAGAGAGGGTTAGTTTATTTTTTGTGAATGTGAAGTGAATGAAAATGAGTGAACAATTTCGGACACCGACGTATATCCTGCGTCTGACAGTACTGTGGCGGACATTCATCATAACGCTTACACCGTGTGGCTTTATGGATTGTTTTGTAAAATGGTAAAGTTCATTTACATTATTAGTCACGTTTATTTAATTAGTTTTTAATAAAGAGAACAAAACAAATGTTTGCCACGTTTATTTACTATTACATTTATTACGTTTAATAAAATTACTTTATATATTTAAAATAAAACACTGCTATAGGCTATATGACATTCATTTAAGCTGTTTATACTCAAAAAGTAGAAAATAACTGTCAACAAGAACAAACTGTATAAACGTACGTTCGTGGCATGGTCACTCTCCTCCACCTGATTGTAATCAGACGGTTGATTCGCGTTGAATTATGGGAAATATGATTGACCGGGGCTGCGTCCGAAATCGCATACTGTGAAAGTACGTACTGAATTTGAATAAGTAGCCTACCTACCTATCGGCCGTCAAAACAGTTCCGTTCTATATAGTATGGATACATTTCGGCTCAATGTGGTTTCCAAAATGTATATTCAAGATAGTCGGAGGGTTAGACTTTTTGCTGAAATGCGACTTTGAGATTTCCAAATTGCCAATTAAGCTTTAAAAATTTCACAAACAAATTTTGTATTATTGGAAAATAATATCCACCCCAAATTTCACACCGCACAATTCTACCTTGTAGAATAACAGAACCATTACAATAAATAGAAAGACAGTATTTAAACAAGAGTGGTATGAAAAAAATGTATTATATGTTGTAGATTTGTTAGATGGAGCTGGTCAATTTATTCAACAATTTATTCAATTTATTCAACATGAATAAATTATTCAATTTATTCATGGAGAAACTTAAGATAAAATGTTCCTTTAGTGAATTTAATACTATGTGTAAAGCCATCCCTCCTTCTTTAAAACAATTAATACAAAACACCCTCATATATTCAAATACTATCTGTTAGACTGCCTGAGTTGAAAATTGGAGGAATACATATTGGGGACAAAAATTGTAAGAACAAAGTAACAGGGAAAGTATTAAAAAGTAAGCTATTTACAGACTTCAATACACCTTCAAAAATAAAGCATGTTGATAATGAAGTTTTTAAAAATAAGTTTTGTAATTATCTTAAATGGCCAATTCTACCTAAAATAAAGGATATGCAGTTTAGAATTATTAACAATGTTTATCTGACTGCTGAAATTATAAGGAAAAGATTCCGTTTTGAGGTAGATCCCTGTGTTTTTGGTTTAGAAGTGCCTGAAACTATTGAACATTTATTTGTTTCTTGTCCAGTCACATTTCAGTTTTGGCAGAATATCTACAGATGGCTTAATATTGATAATCGTACAGATATCCCATCATTAAATTTGTTCCAGGTGTTGGTTTATGCAGAGGGTTTTTCGAAAAAGATGCAATTGATGGTAAACATCATTGTTACAATGGGCAAATATCATATACATAAAAGTAAGTGGAATTACAGTAAACCCTCTATAAATTGTTTTAAAAATGAATGTAAAAAATACTTAGAATCTTTAAAGCACTTATCCAAAGATAATCAACCCCTTGGTGAATTCTATAAAACCATGTATGAGTCTCTTTTCTTTTAAGAATGGTAAAAATTTTATATATTTTTATTTATTTAGTTTCCTTGCACCCCCCCCCCAGAAATGTTCAAAAGTATTTTGTTTGTTTTGATTGTTTGTTGTTTTATTGTGTGTATATATATATATATACACATGGATACTTATGTATGCTTAGAATTTAATTACGGTAAAGTGTGCTTTTTTTCATATGCATATTTGTGTTCCCCATATGAGTTTGTAAATGAATGCTGTTTCAATAAAAAAAAAATACATTTCGCCATACTGCGTCCGCCATGTTTTATGGTCATGTGACCTGTATGCTCTTTGACCTATGACGTATTACCAACAACCTACACGTGAGAGTTGATAAAAACATAATTTAGTCACGAGAAATTAACTTATTGGCACTTACATTAAAAACGGACGTCCGCCTTAAAGTTTTCCGCTATATTTATTTGGTTTACTTTTGAAATTTGACCGTTGCTCAGCTCCCGTGGCATAGAGAAGTGTCCATCCGATCCACACTCACGAATCTCGGCGGAAGTAGTAGACCATCCGGGTATTTCTCGCCTACTGTTTTTTTGCATACTGAGGTTTCGGACATACTATTCATGACTCATACTCATTTTCGCCTACTATATAGTTGGAAGTAGGCGATTTCGGACGCAGCCCGAGTGTACATCGGATATACACTCAAAATCAGAATGCATTGTTTGTAAAAAGTAGTAAACAAATGTAGGGAATGAGTTGTTGTTTACACTACAAAATGGCGGACACCCGCTATATAGGAGATAGAGGGCGAATTTATGGCATTACTTTTTTTGTCAATAAAAATTATCAAAGTGTTTTTTTTTTCTTTCTCATTGTATATTTTTGTTCGCGTTCATTTTTATTGACACAAAAGTAATCCCATACGAATTCAGACACCGCTTATGTCTCGTAAAAATGAATAAATAAATTAAAAATATTTAATAATAGCCTACATTTATTAAAAACAGTGCAATCACAAATTACATAAATCCTTAAAAATCTAATGTAGACAATATGGTTTATATAAATAACTTTATATTTAAAAGCTTTTTTTAATCTTCCCTTTAATTTAACTATTTGCCTTAAAGTTACAGATTGTAACAATTTTGCAGTAAAATATCCAAAAACCACTAAGTCAGTGTTATATATTTTGTTCAGCTGAGTACTTACAATATCTCAAATGTTTCCAACTACTTGTAAATCGTGAGAAAATCATCATTGTAAACAGTGACACGAGGCTGTGCAGTCGCCAGTCAATGGTGTCGTTACCGCCTTTCTGACGTTGGACAAATGGGGAAGTAGTGTCTAGCCACTAGCTTGTTTCGAGCATTCACTTATTTATGGACCACAATTATACGCGACATTTATAAAACGTAATACTTTACCTCATCCGCTAGCATATGATTTCTCGTTCCCGTCTGATTGATGGCCATCAGCGGTGGGGTTGAAGACAACAGATCCAGTCATTCCACACTCATTAATAGCGTCATCAAGCTACAGTACGCCATTGTTGTTGTTTTGATCGTGCGCCCTCTAGCGGCGGATTTTATAGCTTTAACAATGAAAAAAATCCATCAAAAATTCTTGCAATAAATTTATTGCAACATGTCTGTAGAATTTTTGTGTTTAAGGACAATTTTGTGTTCTTTGATAGAGAAGTAACTTTCTAACTCTCTTTTTTAATGAGGGTAAAAGTGTGTTAACACACACACACATCTTAACCACTGCATTTCAATGTATCTGCAAATGTTCTGATGTTTTGAGACAGGCCCTAATTTTAGGAGGTTTACTTTGCATTATACTAAATAATGGAAGATAATATTTTTCAAACTCATTTTACCAAGATCCCTCCATCAACACATACACGTAAGTGTTTCCTATCAACTCATGAGCTGTGATGTGATCTGGTCTTTGACGTGTCAGCTGGTATTAAATCCATATAGAAAACCAAGTTATCAGATGTGACATGGGCCAGTCTGAAAGCACAAAAATCTGGAAATGATGATGTGTGGGCATTTGTAGCATATTGTAGCCCTTCTGACAGACAGGGACACATCAGCTATTTCTGTCTTGTTTTGTCAGCTTGGCCAATAGGCACTAAATACAACAGGGTCTTCATACAATCTTCATGTTATTCTGGTTTGTCTTGGCAAAAAAAAGCCGAGAGACAACCTCCTCAAGGAACAGCCTTGTGAGATGTTCAACTAAAATGATAAATACTGATAAATTACAGATGGAATGATGAAAATCAACAGCATTACACTGTATGTGCAGTCTGAAACATGACATTGATGAAGTGATTTGCTCATAATGAACCTCTCAGAGACACTCCATCAGCCTCCATCAGCCCTTGATTTATTGATTTAACCTACACTGATAAATATTTAATCAGTTAAAGAGACAATCATGCAATGTTTGTTTCTAATGGTTTATGGTTTCTAAACACTTTGAGATTGTATGATATATTGTGGAAAAACCCCTTCCTTTACCTTACCCACTATACAGAGCTCTTCGGACACATGTTAATGACATATATTAATTCAGTTCTGTCCATCTGCTCTATTTGAATCGACATCACCATTGATTTTATGTCTCAGTTATCACACAGCACCACCAGGACTGTGTTTTGGCATGAGCTGTAAAGAACAAGAAGAAAATGTGCTCTGACAGAATTGGAAGTGTCCCACAAATCAGTTTTTCTGTGCAGAGGTGGTACTGACTCAACGTCTAAAATTATTATGAATACCTTTATAACATTGTACATATAAACAATTAATCATGGTCGATCATCTGATAATTCATTTTTGTCTCATTCCAGAAACATGCCAGGAAAGATTTATGAGCTTATGAGTGTTTCATTTAAATTATGGACATTTACTTCAAATAATGAATACATAATGACCCAGCTCTCCGTGCCCACCCCAATCTGTCAATGGATCACTAACTTTCTAACAGACAGGCAGCAACTAGTGAAGCTGGGTGAACTCGCATCCGGGACTCTCACAACCAGACACAAGAACATTTTTTTCCCGCAGGCTATACTAAGCCTGACCAATTAAAAGCTCTTACTACACACTGTCCATCACATTGCACACTTGCACATTGCACATAACATCTGGAAACTGTACATTGTAAGAAACAATAGGTTAAACCTGTAAATAACATCTGTAAAATCTGTACACTCTTTTAAAAAATGATATGTTGTTTTTTGTCCATATTTCTCACTTTTTGTATATAGTGCATTATTGTTTTTATTTAATTTCTCATTTTTTCTATCTTAATGTATATTTGCACTATGTTTGAGCCCGCTGTTCCAGCCTCCGCCTCATACTTATAGCGGTAAACGGTCACACCCTGTCCGCACCTCAAGATGCGACATACATGACAAAAGATAACAGAACCCATTAACAACAAGGTGTTTGCCGTTGCATTGCAACGCTCGCACGCGGTATAGATAAACAGATGAAAGGTAGACAGATGAAAGATTTGAAATAAAGCAATGACGGCTTCGCGCTCTTTTTAACTCACTTAAAAACGTTGTCTGTTAATGTAGCGCGTTGTGTCAAATTTAAACTAAAAAGCTCCAGGAGCTGAACGGCGAATATAACTATCAACGGGTTTTCATGCCTTCCTAAAAGTAGGCAATCGTGATTGTTTACCATAAATCTCATTTAAGCAACTTAAATAAAATTTCTTCTCATAAAAATTGAAGCGCACTGTGCACGCATGTTTCTGTACATTTGATATCTACACTGTAAAAAATGATTGCGCCAATTAGTTATCACAACTTAACATATTGAGTTAGGTTAACTTCTCTAGATTTAACTTGTTGAGAACTCAAATATCAACGTTTATCATGGCTGCACTTATCAGACTTAAAAGTATGAGTCAACTGAACTCAAACATATTAGTTAAAATAACTATGCTTAAATTATCTGGCTTTTACATAGTGCAAATGAGACTGTGCAAATATAAAATACATTATGTTTTATTATGTTAAAAAAATGTTTTTGCAGTATGTCATACATGTTATACTGCACTGTAAGACCGAACAGTAAAAGTAAAATAAAGAAAGTGGGTTGTAAATACTAAAAAAAAAAGAAGTCATTTGCCTTGAATCTTCTACGTACTCTGAATGATTTTTTTAATATACAGTGCTCAACTACTTTGATGTAACTTTGTCATTAAAGTTTAACCACACAGCGATCCCTCGTCATAACATCACGAACGTGCATACGTACGTGCTAGGCTCCAGCTTCATGGGGAACGTCCGCCATGTTTGCCCCGCTCGCCTTGATTGATTTATGTAACGGTTAGAGAAAAGTTTGGCAGTTTTTAACAACTTTATTGTATTTCTATGTATTATCAAAAGGGAGATATATTCCTCTCTGAAAATTTGCTGTGGGATCGTCTGTGAAGAGATTTGAGATGAAACGCGAAACAGTGCCTCTCTGCAATGATGACCGCGCTTTTCATCATTATATTGAATCTTCAGGCAGGCTAATCTGGTGAGTAATATGTTTTAATCACCATATTTCACTGTTGTGTTATTTGAGCTTATTTAAAACACTAAGAAACGTGCACCACCACAATTAAACTTATTTAAAATGAAAACACTAAGAAACATCTTCACACTATTGGGTGGATTTATTTTATAAAACATTTTAGTATATAAAAAGTTAAGTTTACTCACCTTTATCGTCTGAGGAGATGATTTTCAGAAAATGGCCGCTGCTGTGTCACATGATCTAACCAAATCTTAAAATGTTTTGTCAAATTGACTAATAACCAGATTCATGTGACTTTACTAAAAATTACTTGCTGTGTTTACTCATTATTTTAAGCAAACTGCAATCTCAATACATTTTGTAACATTTATAGCAAGAAATTAAGTAATGTGCAAAACCTATTTTTTGAGGAAAATTAGCCTATTTAATTGAGCGATATTTACTAGGGCCATGAATCATTTTTTACAGTGTAGTCTCCAGTGTTTATATATGATATAACTCTATATCATGTTTTTTTATTGTGCATTCCAAAAAATATCAATCAAACTGCAATTGGTTTGTTTTGATTTAACAATAACTCAATACAGCTAACTAACACAATAAAACACAACAAAAACATGACAACATAATAACAAAAAACATGATTTTTTTTTAATTGAAAAAAAATTATATATATGGGTGAAAGACGTTAAGATGTCCCCATCAAAATAAATTTACAAAAGGGATTTTATGTCCATAGAAAACACATTAAATGTCTACTTTATCATTTCAACTAAGTTTTTGAAGAATAAAATTTCAAAATTTGGTTGAAATAATTTTGCATTGCCATTCAGTGTAACACAATATTTATGTACAAATTCAAACAACATGCTTATTCTGACTTGTACATATCAAAATATATACCATAATAAAGGAGCATATTACATTTTATTGTGCTTTAAATGAATATAAAAATATTTTTGACAAATGGGCAAAACCTACAATAGTGGCAAACTTGAAAAATGTAAAATTACAACTAATTAGCATTTGGGGTGAAAGTAATTAGTCTTTTACAGTTTTTTACGATTGCTTACACACTAAAATAAAAAATAACACACAGTTAGTGAAAACTGACACTCAACGATCAAAACTTGAGCAAATTCTCAACCTCACATTTTTGCAAAACACTAAACATACTGCTCTACATTCAAAACAGAAATCTAACATGATGTCACATCTGTGCCATTTTAAGACACTGGCTGAATCCGAAATGGCATACTCAATGAGTAGGTGGCATACTCAATTTCAGTAAGTACCTACTTAACGAGGGTTAAACGGGTACCTACTGTTTTGCCTGAATGGGTGTTTCGAGTCTGACTTCATCACGCAACTGTGTTTTTTGGCAATTTTAACAATCATAGGTAGATGGTTAGAGTAAGTTTAGGGTTAGGGTGTGGGTTAGTGTAAAGGTTTCGTAAGACTTGAAACACCAAGGATTTAGTCAAAACCAACAAGCCACGCCCACGGAGAGCCGTAGTATGAATGCGATCGGCGGCACGCACTTAATCCTTGGTGTTTCGAGTCAGATCCGTGGGCGTGGCTTGTTGGTTTTGAGTAAATCTTTGGTGTTTCAAGTCTTACGAAACCTTTACCCTAACCCACACCCTAACCCTAACCTTACTCTAACCATCTAAACTACCTATGATTGTTAAAATTGACGAAAAAACACGTTTGGGTGATCACGTCTGACTCGAAACACCAAGGATTTAGTGAGTGCCTGAGAATCGGCAGTCTTACGCCATATTGACGTGATCATGTGACGTAATTCTTCTTCTGTTCCTTTTCAATGGCGGGTGGCTGGCAACTTACATTTGAGGTGCTACGTTTGAGGTGCATATCCGCCACCTACTGTACTGGAGTGTGGGCCAGAGATTTGCCATGTGATGTAATGACAAGCGCAACAACTTAAGTTCTGAGAGACAGGTTGCATTAACACCGTAACATGGGTTTTATACAAGTAAACAACACATGAAACAAAGCTTTCAATTTTCTTCAAGTACAGCACATTCAGAGCTTTTTATTTTCATGTATTTTCATTTTACCTTGTAGGGCTATATGCTTTTGATAAAATTAAACAATTAAAAAGAATACAATAGCTTTGCGATTTTGCGATGCGTTTTTTCAGTTAAATTTCGGCAATAACGGCCCATCCACACTTCCCATTGTGAAGAATGATTATGACAATGGAATGTTCTTTTCATAACAGAAACATGTTTGATGGTAAACTGCTGCAAATTATTATTTTGTCTGTATTCTGCCTATTGGTTGATGTCTCTCACGTAGATACGCTGCTCCAATATGCATTTTATTGTAGTATTAAGAACAGCCTGAGTAAATCTCTTCTGTGGTGTTTTTTTATGTGCCAAGTATGTTTTAACATGACGTTATCCAAATGTTATCCGACCACGCTCTCGTTTAACTTTCACTTTCTCCTCATCTGTTCTTTTCTTTCCATTTCCATAAAACTACACCATTTTTACATGTCTCTTCATTTTTACATTTACATTTACATTTTGTTATTTAGCAGACGCTTTTATCCAAAGCGACTTACAGATGAGCGAAACAATAGAAGAAATTGGAACAACATAAGGACAACAAAAAGCATAAGTGCAATAAAAACTGGTCCCATATAGCCTACCACAGAATACAGAGCTAAGTTTTTTTTTTGAGTAGAAAAGAGATAGAAGTCAGAACTGATCAGTATGGTGTTGACAGAAGAGATGTGTTTTCAGACGATTCTTAAAGATGGTGTCAGGGTTCCTGTTTAGTGCGTCTTTGTTTCCCTTCTTGTGTTGATGTTTTGTTTCTTGAAAGCACATGGTGTGCTTGACAGCCTGCCATGTGTCCTGTAATTGTGTTGTGACCCCGCCTCCTCATTACCCTGTTAATCTCCTTGTTATTGTTTCATTCTTTGCACCTACCCTGATCATTGTCTTATCTCTCTCCCCTCATGTTTCTCGTTTAGATTCTGATTTCCTTCCCTTTATATTCCCTTCTGTTCTACTGTCCTGTGTCAGATCGTTTTGAGTTTTCGGACCGGTGACTGCCCTAGCCCTAGCCCTAGCCTTAGCCCTAGCCTTAGCCTTAGCCCTAGCCTTAGCCCTAGCCTTAGCCCTAGCCTTAGCCCTAGCCCTAGCCTTAGCCTTCCTACACATAGTCCTTAGTAGTGGGTTTTCCCCCATTTATTATTATTCGTTAGTTGCTCTAGTTCTTAGTAAGTCTCCAGTGCTTTTCCCTGCCTTTTTAGTTTCTCCCCTCTGCCCCAGAGTCTCGTCAGTGCCCCGTACCCCCCGGCTCTCCTCCACCAGACCCCGCTACCAGCGGACTGCTCGGCTCCTCGCTACCAGACATCTTTACCAGCGCACATCTCCTCTTCCCGCGGAGTTTCGGTCGGGTTGAGGTTCTCCCCGGATTCTCTCGTGCTCATCTTGAGGACGGTACAGTGCTCTGTACTCTGGACGTTTTTTCCGAGAGTTCAGTCGGGTCAAGCTTCTCCCCGTGGGCTCTCGTGGTCTACCGCGTCTGTGCTGGTGGTGCTGTGTGGACTACTCTCGTCTGTGCTGGTGGTGCTGTTTGGACTATTTCTCTCAAATAAACTTCATTACCCACATTTGAGTCTCCGTCTCCCGATGAATCATAACAGATGGCTACAGAATCTGCTGATCTTGCAGCAGCGGCCAGATCATTTCTTAAATGTGGAACCTATCCAGAGAAGGTACGTGAGAGTTTTTTTTTTACCTTTTTGGGATGGCACCACAAGTTTGCAGAGCGTAGGGATCTGGCGGGTACATAAGTCTGCATTAGCAAGTGAAGATAAGGGGGTGCCAAACCAGTGGTGGTCTTGTAGGCCAGGAGCAGAGACTTGAATTTGATTCGAGCGACTATAGGGAGCCAATGTAACTTAATGAAGAGAGGAGTGACGTGCGCCATCTTCAGTTCATTGAAGACCACTCTTGCCACTGCATTCTGGATCATCTGTAGAGGTTTGGTTGTGCAAGCTGGAAGTCCAGCCAGTAGCTCATTGCAATAGTCCAGTCTGGACAGAACAAGAGCCTGGACTAGGACCTGCGTAGCATGCTCGGATAGGAAAGGTCTAATTTTCCTAATATTGTAGAGGATGAATCTACAGGACCAGGTGGTGCTGGCAACCTGATCTGTGAAATTAAGCTGATCATCGATCACCACTCCCAGGTTTCGTGCCGTTCTGGAAGATGTGATGGTTGATGAGCCCAGTTGGATGTAGAAGTTGTAATGAATCTTTGTGTCGGCAGGGATTACAAGCAGTTCTGTTTTTGGCAAAGTTCAGCTGCAGGTGATGGTCGTTCATCCAGAGTGAAATGTCAGCCAGGCATGCTGAAATGTGTGCAGAAACAGTCGGATCGTCAGGCTGAAATGACAGGTGGAGTTGTGTATCATCCGCATAGCAGTGATAGGAAAAGCCATGTTTCCGAATGACAGAGCCTAGGGATGTCATGTATACAGAAAATATCAATGGACTGAGCAATGAGGCACACCTGTGTCAAGATGTTGGGACTCAGAGACCTCACCTCTCCAGGATACTCTAAATGACCTACCTGTGAGGTAAGACCTGAACCATTGTAGCACCACTCCAGAGACACCCAAAGCCTTGAGGGTCGACAAGAGTATGTGATGGTTAACGGTGTAAAGGCGGCAGATAGATCCAGTAGGATGAGTACAGATGAGTTGGAGGCGGCTCTTGCCAGTCTCAGGGCTTCAATGACAGAGAGCAGCGCAGTCTCAGTGGAATGACCGCTCTTGAAACCAGACTGGTTGCTGTCCAAGAGGTTGTTCTGGGTGAAAAAGGATGAGAGCTGGTTACATACAACACGTTCAAGAGTTTTAGCAATGAAGGGGAGGAGAGATACCGGTCTGTAGTTCTCTAACAGAGCAGAATTAAGAGTGGGTTTCTTCAGTAGCGGGGTAATACGGGCCTCTTTGAAGACTGTGGGAAAGCATTATCAACTCGTCTGTGAGGGACGAGTTGATAATGTGGGTCAGAACGGGAACAACCGATGGAGAGATTGCCTGGAGGAGATGAGTGGGGATGGGCTCTAACGGGCAGGTAAGCTGGGTGGTTAGAAGACATGACCTTGGAAACATCATCTTCAGATATGAAGGAGAAAAAGGGGAACAAGCATGTGTCGGGGGTTTGGGCATGATAAAGAGGGCGGCGGCGCAGAGCCCTGAATGCTGATGGTGGTTGTTTTCTTTTTCTTTTTTTTGTCTTTGTATGCAATTTAAATTTTAGTAATTAATTGGTTTAGGGCTTATTTGTGTTTTGTAATTATTCGTTTATGAAAGGTGATTAGAAAGTTGAATTGCACCAAAGTCTATCCATTGAAACCACCTGATTGAAATGATCATTTTAATCAGGTGGTTTCAACAGATACACCTTGGCGCAATGTGAATAATTATCATGTATTATCATATATCTGTGAAAAAAACATTTAAGCAATATATAATATTGTAAAGGGCGAATATACATATAAAACGCGAATGTAAATAAACTGTGGAAAATAAGCTCAATATTAGTGCTTCGTATTTAAATTCTATTACTTAAAACTATGCACAATATAAAACACGGTCAATTTAAGAACAAAGCAAGGTCAATGTTAATGTTACATTAGCTTTACAATAATTAACAACATGAAAGTCGGCTGAGACTGTTTTGCGGGCTGTGCGTGGTATTCTGTCCCATGGGCTCATGGGATATAGAGCTTCTCAAGTATCCGTCACGGAGTACTTCTAAATCTGGACATAACTAGTAAGCCATCCGAGAATTTCTCGCCTATTCTTTTATGATTACTGACGATTCGGACATACTACTCTGTTCAAGTACCGTTTTCTCCTACTACATAGTAGGTAAGTAGGCGTATTCGGACGCAACATTAGTATACGCACGTCCAGATCTTGCGAGAAATAGTCGACCACCAGAATATTTCTCGCCTACTGTTTTGTGAATACTGACGATTCGGACATACTATTCGTTCGCCTACTGCATTTTGCTATATAGTAAGGAAGTATGCCATTTCAGATTCAGCCACTGCTTTCCAAAATTCTAGACATGTGACCAAATGTTCAAACAGCCTTCAGGTGTGCAGACAATTAGGTGCTTAATTGTAAACTCAGACAACGTGACTTTCCACTGAGCTGCTCTGGTCCAAAACTGGTTTCGTGATCATCCACAGTTTTCGCTCCAATACCTCTCACCATACTCTCCCTTCCTTAACCCCATTGAAGAGTTTTTTTCAGCATGCCGGTGGAAGGTTTACGATCTCCAGCCTTATGTCAGGATACCCCTCATTCAAGCCATGGAAGAGGCCTGTGACCTAATTGATGCAAGGTCTGTGCAAGGATGGATTCGGCATTCAAGAAGACTCTTTCCTCGCTGTCCTGCGAGGGAGGACATCGCCTGTGATGTGGATGAAGTGCTATGGCCAGATCCAGCTAGGCGAAGAGATGAGGCTTAGCTGTTTTTATTTTTTTTACTGTAATTATGCTTTTGTTTTGTCTCCACAAATGTTTTTGTTCGTATACTATATTGTATTTAGAGTGTTCTGATTTTCAGTGAAAAATGAAGTGAATGGTTTTCCAATGTGGTGAGAAATAAATATTTTCAGCAGTATACTGGTCTTGTGTTTACTGTTTGGTCAATATATGTATGTACTTTCCTGTAACAATATCTCTAAAAAAATGAAACCCAGATTATATCAGTAGAAGTTTTACAAGTGTTTAAGATTAAGCACAGCAGTGTGTAAGTGGTTCAAACAGAATCCGACTGTTTGAACCATACGGTGTACCATAAGGTACCAAAACTGGGTTTTGTAAAATTATTGTAAAGTTTCGAAGGAAGTGATTCATTTTGGAAAAGATCTGAGATGTTCTGCTAATTGTGTGTGTAGATGACTAGATGTATAAACTGTGTGTAGTGTTTTGAGAAAATGTGCCTAAAATCGTGCCTATAAGCAATCGTAAAAAATTATGTCATCAATTGATTTTTGATGTAATTAAGCCTGACAAGATTGTTACACTGAATGACATTTTAGTGGGCGTCTTCTGTAAATCAGGGGAAAATGTCTGATGTTTATTTTGGAATAAATGAAATTAAACAAGTTTTTTTCTAACAACAACAATTTCAAGCAGTATTACACTTATTGTTTTTATGCTTAAACCCTTTTTCGTCTTTGACCCATTTATATAAACATGTATTGGAGACTCTAGAGACTAAAAATGAGGCAGATACTGCCAAATAACTTGACAGAAGTTGAGTTTCTGTGGGTTCATTTACTTATTTCTCCAGCAGGTGGCAGCATCAGATTTTTGGAAATGACATGCGGCACACTGCAGCAAAGTCATTGGACCAGGCTATCAAAACAAGGCCAAGACTTTTTTTATCAAATCATATGATCACACACTGATGTATGTGCAGGAAGGGGTGTGATCAGCACATTATTGTGTTGTGGGGGTGATATGCCCTGTATGCCCTGTTAAGGGCAAGTATGATCACAGAGACCCCATGTGTGGGTACAGTATGCGCAGGAATAAAAAACACAAAAAAACGATGAGGAAATGAGGAATAAAATCCTATTTTAATTTATGAATAAACATCACTGCAGATCGAGAATCTCTCACATATTCTTACTCTTTGACACTTTTAGCCATGCATTTGTGTTCATGTGTTGTTTGTCACGGCTCTGATGTTAAAGTGTTCACTGCACATGCCTGACTCCCTCGTAACACCCATCCCATCAGTCCATCCACATGCCTGACTCCCTCGTAACATCCATCCCATCAGTCCATCAAACATAAGACATTGAACGACGGAATATAAATGGAAGAAAATTATGGGATATCGAACCAGAGAAGAGTCTCCCCATTTTATTGCATTTTTATCATGGCTTAATGAAACAAGAAATACAATTTTCATTTGAAGCTGACAAGTGCAGATTTTAAAAAGTTCATTTTGATGTCAATATAATTTACATACAAAAAAGACTAATTCATGTCTTTAGTCAGCTGAATATACACTCTGTCTGTAAATGTGATTGCAGTAGCATTTTGAAATTGTTCTTGTGGTTTTCTGTTTGGCTCTTGGGTCCAAACCTAATTTCTTAACTTGTACAGTGAGGGAAATAAGTATTTGATCCCCTGCTGATTTTGTAAGTTTGCCTACTTACAAACAAATGAAGGGTCTATAATTTTTATGGTGGGTTTATTTTAACTGATAGACACAGAATATTTAAAAAAATCAGGGGGAAAAAATGTTATATAAAGGTTATAAATTGATTTGCATTTCAGTCAGTGAAATAAGTATTTGATCCCCTACCAACTAGCAAGAATTCTGGCTCCACAGATTGGTTATGTGCCTATATGGACCACAGATTAGTCCTGTCACTTTAAGAAAGTACTCCTAAATCAGCTTGTTATGTATATAAAAGATGCCTGCCAACAGAATCTGTATCTTCCAGTTCAACCTCTCCAACACCATGGTCCAGACCAAATAGGTTTTAAAGGATGTCAGCGACAAGATTGGAGACCTGCACAAACCTTGAATAGGCTACAGACAGAAGCTTGGTGAGAAGGAGACAACTGTTGGTGTGATTATTTGGAAATAGAAGATATACAAAATAACTATCAAATGCCCTTGTTCTGGAGCTCCCTGCAATATTTCCCCAATGGGGTAAAGATGATCATGAGAAATGTTAAAGATCAGCCCAGAACTACACGGAAGAAGCCTGTTAATGATTTCAAGACAGTTGGGAACACAGTTAGCAAGCAAAACATTGGTAACACATTGGTAACACGCTATGCCACAGTAGACTGAAATCCTGAAGCACCCGCAAGGTCCTCCTGCCCAAGAAGGCCCGCCTGGCTCGTCTTAAGTTTGACAATGAACATAAAAATGATTCAGAAAAGGCTTTGGCGAAAGTGCTGGCACTGCTGTGAGACCAAAATGGACTCCTGTGTTTGGAGGGAGAGAAATGCTGACTATGAGCCCAAGAACATCATGTCTACAGAGAAGCAGTGTTGGAAACATTCTGCTTTAGGGCTTTTTCTCTGCTACAGGTATACAGGATGACTTCACCGCATTGAGGGGCTGAGGGACGGGCCCATGTACCGTAAAATCTTGGACGAGAACCTCCTCCCCTTAACCAGGTCACTGAAGATGGGTCATGGATGAGCCTTTAACATGACAAAGACGCAAAACATATTGCCAAGACAACCAAATAGTGGCTTAAGGAGAAGCACATTAAATGTCCTAGCCAGTCTCTAGACCCTAGTCCTATAGAACCTCTGTGAAGGAGGCTAAAACTCCAATTTGCTGAGCGACAGCCAAGAAACCTTAAAGATTGACAGAGGAGTGGACTAAATGTATCCGGACACATGTGCAAACCTGGTGACCAACTATCAGAAATGTCTGACCTCTGTGCTTGCCAACAAGGGTTTCTCCACAAAGTACAAAGTTATGTTTTGCTTGGGGATCAAATACTTATTTCACTGACTGAAATGCAAATCAATTTATAACCTTTATATAACATTTTTTCCCCTGATTTTTTTTAATATTCTGTGTCTATCAGTTAAAATAAACCCACCATAAAAATTATAGACCCTTCATTTGTTTGTAAGTAGGCAAACTTACAAAATCAGCAGAGGATCAAATACTTATTTCCCTCACTGTACTCATGGCAACCAGCTTTGGTAATTGCTATGATATTCTTAGTAATTGTTAGATTATTTCTTTGTAGTTCCCAAGGAAGGTGTAATGTGTCTTTTTAGCCTATTGATATACAGTTGCCAAGGTGTGGTTGCTATGGTGTTGCTATGTTGTTCCCATGATTTTCTAAAGGATAAGTAGAGTGTTTTTGCAGTTGCTAGGGCATAATGAGTGTTTTAACCCATTACTATACAGTTGCTAATGTGTTCTGGATGGTCACAAGGGTATTGTGGTTGTTAGGGTGTTGCTATGTTGTGGCTGTGGTTTTCTGAGTGATCAATAGAGTGTTTCTTTTGAGTTGCTAAGGCGTGATGAGCGTTCTTTGTCCATTGCTATGCAGTTGCTAATGTGTTCTGAGTTGTCACAAAGGTGTTTTGGTTGCTATAGTTTTGCTATGTTGTTGCTATGGCTTTCTGTGGGATTAGTAGGGTGTTTCTTTGCAGTTACTAAGGCGTGATGAGTGTTCTTTGTCCATTGCTATGCAGTTGCTAAGGTGTTCTGGGTTGTCACAAAGGTGTTTTGGTTGCTATAGTTTTGCTATGTTGTTGCTATGGCTTTCTGTGGGATTAGTAGGGTGTTTCTTTGCAGTTACTAAGGCGTGATGAGTGTTCTTTGTCCATTGCTAAGGTGTTGTGGGTTGTCACAAAGGTGTTTTGGTTGCTATAGTGTTGCTATGTTGTTGCTATGGCTTTCTGTGGGATTAGTAGGGTGTTTATTTGCAGTTACTAAGGCGTGATGAGTGTTCCTTGTCCATTACTATGCATTTGCTAAGGTGTTGTGGGTTGTCACAACGGTATTTTGATTGCTATAGTGTTGCTATGGCTTTCTGTGGGATTAGTAGGGTGTTTCTTTGCAGTTACTAAGAGTGTTTTTCATCCATTGCTATGCATTTGCTAAGGTGTTGCTACACTGTAAAAAAATCCTGTTAATTTACATGGAAATTTAACAGCAAAATTCTGTTTTCATTTAATAGCAGTATGTTACTGTTTTATACAGTGCATTGTGGAAAGACTTGTTCACTTCAGGTTAGTGGTCGAACAACCACAGTATGACACTGTTATTTAACACCATTATACCATATTTTCCTATCTGCGCCATTTTGGATTATCAGCATGAGGTACGTCTGCACCTTTATCTATGGTTGTAATATCTTTAAATTAAATGTTAAATCTTAAATATCCAGTGAAGTTTTTATTATTTAATAACATTTCCTGCTTTAATCAGGCAAAGTATTTCTGAAAACAACGCTAAAATATGCTGGTTAGCGGAAAACTTCTGAAACAGTGACTGGGTAGCGTTATCTTAAACAGGAGATTCAAATGCTCGTGACTAAAAGGTAAGAATTACCCTAAATTTAATCCAACCTGTACGTTTTACTAATATCTGTGTAAAAGATGAATCGGGAACGATCTAAATCAATCAGATTCCCTCTTGTCATTGTAAACCTGTATAACTTTCTTTTTTTCTGCAGAACACACAGGAAGACATTTTGAATAATGTTGGTAACCAGCCCCCATTCACTTGCATAGTTTTTTCGTCCATACAATAGATGTGATTGGGTGTTGGCGCTGTTCGGTTACCAACTTTCTTCAAAATATCTTCTTTTGTGTTCTACAGAAGAAAGTCATAAAAGTTTGAAATAACCAGAGGGTGAGCTAATGATGACAACATTATTTTATTTTGGCGAACTATCAATTTAAACCTTTTTGTTTTTTAATTGAATGTTTTTTTATTAACTTTTTTCGTTTTAGGTTAGTGACATTGATTTGAAGCTACATTTGTATTTTATGTTAAGGCATTTATAATGCCTTATTCTGTCTTATTTGTTTTTGTTTAGTTGCTTTACGAAAGCCATTTTTGAATTTTTATACGTTATGGGTGCTTTTTTGTTGCACCATAGTTTGTGCATTAAATATTACAATGATGGCTTGTATTTTTGCCCATTTTATGTTTATGGCAAAACATATTTTATTTAACAAACAAAGCATATAAAATCTGATGTTGAATAGGAATAAAGAAAAGATGAAAAAAGAATAAGTTGGCTTCATTTGTTTTTTATCCACAAATATAAAATGCAGGGTATAATTGCATTACAAATAAAATAAATTGACTACTACTAGTATGTAAATTAACAGCTGTATGATGCTAAGTAACATTAGTTTGCTGTTCTTAAAACAGTATCAGGCCTGCTAAATAACAGTTGTATGCTGTAGCTAATAAAACAGTATCATGCTGTTAATTCAAATAACAGTAACCCGCTGTTATTTAACAGTATAAAGTTGGCAACCACAGCTGCCAGTAGATTACCGTTTTTTACAGGATAATTTTTTACAGTGTAGATTATATTCTCTATGGCTTAGATCCCTCCTTCAATGAGGTTTGATGAGGTTCATTGTCATTTGGGTAAAAAGATAAATATCAAAAGTCAGGTCACATTTAGAAAAGCATTAGCACAGCTGTACAAACTGCGTGGTTTGAGTTATCATAAGGCAAAGCACAAACAGTGAGATACATGCAGAAATTTAAATTAGGGCTTGAGTAGTAGTTGTGCCTGCTTTGAGTATACTGTAAATATGTTTCAGTGCACCATGGTAGATACTGTATAATTTACATAAATCTTGATGTGGTTGAAATGGGTTTGATATATTGCATGAATGATTCTGTTTCGCTGGTCTCGGCAGATGTCTCTGTCATTTGTCACTCATGGTTGAGGTGTCAGCACTAACCTGACTGGATATTGATTTCTTACACTTTTTCCTAGAGCTGTGTCAGACTCTTTTTTTTATCATGGGAGCACGTATAGGATATGAATCTACTGAATTCACATTCACCTGTTCAGCCATGGCATGAATTGTTTTGAGGAAATCTAGCATGTCAGACATGGGCCGTACAAGCAGATTTTATACACTTATTTATAAGCGCAAAGTTGGGTCTGAAACGTGAGTTTGAGCTAAGAATCACAGAATCAGACAGGTGGTTTTCACAGGGCTACTGTCATATATTTGGAGTGTGACAGCATGAATGAATGACCTGACCTTATTTTAATGACATAACTTCTAGAAAGGAGTGCATCCTGTTACACTGATTACATTTAAATGTAATGTATTCTGCCCTTATATTATGAAGTATACTGTAGTATGCTTCAGTACAGATTAAACTATGCGCGGGGATGCGCGAACCGCGTCACATCACCGCATAAACGAGGGGTTCACACCTGACCCACTCGTGCATACAAATGCCGTCATACAGAACGCAAAAGAGTTGAAAAGTTTATGTTTCTAACTCCACACCCTTCGTGTGAGCCAAAAATAATAACATCCAGACGCGACGTAACCTCACTGACGCAGTATTAAAACGCCGATTAAAAACAACACAGAGCGCGTACTGCGTAAACGCCCCCTAAACGCGAGTCAATCCACCCCGAGCCACTGAAGGGTGTCCGTCCTCCCTTTACAGTACGTAACCATGACAACAGCCCCGGATGGTGGAGGGCGAGGGTAGACAGGTGTTGGGTTGCGCAGAGGAGAGACACCTACGCGATCGCTCCACACTTTCCCATGTATCCTGCCTTCAGCATCTTCTGTACGCGAGGATCTTTATCGGGTAGCAGCATGGTGCATCACTCTGGATCCATACAGTCCTTCAAGCAGCAGAAGGGTCAGTGTACGCGCTGGTTTTGCTGATGTTTATGTGATAACGCGGGGTTTGGGGGAAAGTGTGGCGCTGTAGTTGGTGTCCTGGTTTGGAGATGCTGTTATATGGTCAAGTTTATGGTAAAGTGTTTTGCGCATATCATTTTTTCCCAAGGTGCCATTGGAACGTAATATCCTTTAAATGAATAGACCTCGGATGAAACGGTATTGTTTAAACGCATTGTCACAGATTTGAATGTTTATCATAGGAGACGGTATCCCATCCTAATAGGATTCGTTCCTTTAAGAACACAATGCAAATGAATATCTATTTTATTTAATTACATTATTGATATTTTATAAAAAATGTTTTAGATAGAATTTCCGGCAGCATTCTCTTTGGGTTTTTTCTGACAAGGGGAACAATATCTACTGAATGCGTCAGTGGAGGGTAATTCCCTGCAGAGAGAGATTCCCCTCGCAATGTAGTGTCTACTTATCAGTGCTTTGTAATAAAACTATTATTTTATGCATCTAACGCAGTTTTATTGCATTGGACATTTTTTGGGAACATTTCAAGGAACATTTCATTGGAACAATTCAAGCTGTTGTTTATGGATGCAGTTTTGGGGATATGTAACATGAACCTTACATTAGGCTACTCATTCTGGCATCTTGACTCTGGGTTATGGGAAAACACTTTCCATTGATCTGACTCCATCTTGCTTAATGGGGCCGCCCCACACGCACCGAGTGGTCATCTGCCCAATAAATCGCATTATGCTGAAAAGCACTACCCTCAGGGTAATTCTGGCAGACGTGATCATTTGATTACAGTGAGATAAAAAGAAGAGAGCCAATTTTGATGATTTTAGCAGCTTGCTGTGGGATGTGAGGGAAATAACTTTGTTGCAATTTTGTGACATTGCATACATAAATTACACATTTTTAATTAATACATTTTGGTTCTTTTAGAGTAGGGTAACACTTTACAATAAAGTCGTATAACTTAATGCATTAACTAACATGAACTAGCAATGAACAATACTTCCACAACATTTATAAACCTTATGTTAGTTTTAACATTTATAAATACATTTAAAAATCAAACATTGTAACATTAGTTAATACAACATGACAATAATTGTATATTGACATTAACAAGCCTATAGTCATTTACTAATGCTAACAAGTACAACCTTAAAGTTTTACCAGCAACACATAAATCAGGAGACCATGAACAAACTAGCTGTGAATATCAATAAAATTTTATGACTAACATTACAGCGAGTTATTACGGTTTGAATTGGCTATTCATTAAGGGAAATGAGGATTGCATTGTCACTGAGAATATTTGTGGACATTTCAATCTAGTCTCATGGCAGTTCGTGGCATAGGCACAAAATTAGGAATTTATTGATTCGTGTTCATTGACACGAATTTCCCATTTTTTGTGTCACTCAGCACGACTTTTAATAGACAAACCACGCGTGTACGTACATTTATATTTATAACCTGATATTGAAGTCGTACATATTAGGAAGCGGATAACCAACATCTTACCTCGTCCCAAATCCTAAAATCTAAATTTTTTGCTAAAAACGTGAGTTTCACGAGGTGGCAAAGCAACGATAAATGACTATTCTAAACCCCGCCCCTAAACCTAACATCACAGGGCCAAAGTCAAATCATAACATGACATCGTAGGAAATAGGATTTCTCAGGAATGAGCCACCTTGTAAAATAGGTTTGAATTCCCATCAGATTGCGTTGATATTCATACATAAGATACCACATATTAAAGTAAATTAGTGTTATGATTCTAGCTTATGTTGTCTCTTGTCAACTTTGGTTATTTCCTGTCTTATACCCTATTTGTAGTCATTTGTAGGTGTGTCTTGTTAGCTCCTCTTGTTACCACGTTAGCCTGTGTATAAAGTTCTCCTTTGTTTCTCTTGCGGTTTGTCAGTCATTGTTTTGTTGTAGAATACTCCTGAGTCTCCTTGTTTAACCTGGATTACCTGTGTTGTTTATTGTTAATAAATTGTGCTCTTATGTGGATTCAACAAAACGACTGACCAAACGCAAGAGAAACACAGGGGAACTTTATACACAGGCTAACAAGGTAACAAGAGGAGCTAACAAGACACACCTGGCGAGACTTATCAACATTAAAAAGACAAATGACTACAAATAGTGCACAAGACAGGAAATAACCAAACTTCACACAAGACAAGAGACAGCATAAGATAGAATCATAGCAGTTCCATTGAAAGTCATGCTGGGTGACAGGGAAAAAGGGGGAAATTCGTGTCCATGAACACGAATCAATGGATTACAGTTCGTGACAATGTCAAGAGTTCCTGTGAGACTGTGTTTTAGTGGAGTTTTTGGTGTTGACTTTTTCCCTCTGTGGAACACCAAAGTATACAGATGTGTAAGAGTTTTTTGATAAAGTGTAAGTCATTCTGGAAATGTCTTAACGAATCTTTTTGGAGAAGGGAGTAGTTATAGAGGTTTTTGAAATGGCATAAGGGTGGTGGTATTTATTTATTAAGCTCTGAAAACTGAACAAATGCCAACAAACTGAAAAAAAAAATTACAATGTTTTTAACAACAACAAACAAACATATAAATAAAAAAGTAATAAATTAATTAAATAAAAAATGAATTTAAATAATAATGATAATTAACACATTATTATAAAAATAATATTGCCCCAGCATGAATTCCTTGTATTTATTTTAGTGATCTGTAATTGATTTTTTCCCCTAGCAGTTTTTAATTGATAAAGATTCTTTGTAACAAGAAATTTAATAACGCCAGCGGTAACATTAACAATAAAACTGTAAAGTTTTGTTGAAAAAGCTGTTGCAATAAATGTAGAGTTCACAGATGGGTGTGTCTTGCGCTTTAAGCCCTGTGAGAGTGGCATTAATTTATTGTGCCATTCCCCATCCTGTTTCTCTCTCTGCCAGACGTGAATTGGTGATGGTCATTAGCTATCGATCTATGAGCGGATACGCTGATTATTGCAAGCATTAGAACTGCTTTGACTCACAGTTAATTATTTAGGACTCTTGCAGTCTGCAAGGATGCAGGAGAGGTAACTGCCATGGCTCTCATGAATTTTCAATGGACACTATTACCTGTTTTGCCTGTAAGTAGTCATTTAGTAGCTTTTATCCAAAGCAATGTTTAGCACACTTCCTTTAGGGCATACTTCTGAGATAACTTCGAAACGATGGGATAGGGGATAGTTCATATGATGGAACCTGCAACTTCTGGCTACTAGTCCTGCACTTATTTCCTAATCAATCCCACAGGCGTATGAGAATATATTACAGTAGGTGGTGATAACTAAAACATCATATTGGAGCCAACAATGAGACGAATGCAAAGATCTGATGTTTTGAAACTTTGTGTTACTTTGACCTAAAATCAATTTTGTCATTTATTTTATTTTACTTTAAATATTTATTATTATTTATTTATAATCAATATTTTATAATATATTTACTTATTAAATTACTATACAATATTTATTTCAAATGTTCGGTGAAAGAAACTTTTAAAGGAGACAGACCTAACGCAAATTTTGTTCAGATCTTTTAGGCTCTTGGTTAACATCATCCAGTAGCCTGCAGACTAAATGGCATAAGTGGTACAGTTTAGTTGTATAATGCAGTATTTGACACCGTTACCGCCAAGTGAGGATTTCAAACCAAACTTCAATCTTTCACATAAAAAGGAGGAGCATGGATGGATTGAAGTATTTAGAGGTGGGTCCATTGATTGTTTATACTCATATACTGTACGTGAATGTCCAATACATGTAGGGGACAAGGTGTCATAACGGTTGATATAATTGTGATATTAATAAGTATGATTATTGAGTTAATTCTGCACATATGATATGATATGATCAAAAATCCTATAGGTCGTGGTATTACATTCATTGGCAAACAAAAAAATAAAAACAATCATAAATTTGACTGGTACAGTGATTGTTAACGTGGACTTTGTTGTCCATGATAATTGAGTAATACTAATTACAAAATAGCACAGCTCTAAAATACATCCATGCAATTCTTAGCTATACCAGAAGAGACAATTGGAAGGTATCCATGACAACCAAGTTATTAAGAATTGGGAATAAGTGTCAGTCAACCCACAAAGTTGGAATGTTTGAAATCCACCATTGCATCGACAAATACTAAATGACAGGAAATAGGCATTTTGCCCTTTTTGTCTGTTTATAATGTGTTTTTAGGGATTTTCCAAAGGAAAATCGACAAAAAAAGCAATTTTGTCTTTATTAATGGCAAGAGCTCTCTCCAACTGGTCAACAGTGTAAATAAACATAGTATGCTATTGAGTCTGGATTATGAAAATGTATCAAACGCTGATGTTTGGAGACTGCAGAGGAAGATGGTTCCCGAAAAAGTAGAAAAGTGGAAAAACTTCACGGTCAGAGAAGGTGAGATGTGATAGGAATAGAGAGAGAGCGAGAGAGAGAGAGGCAAACACACTCTTTGATGTTTAGGCCTGAATTTTATATGCAGGGCTGTCCACATCAAAGCCTGTTTGGCTGCTGACTCGATTTTTCTCACATTATTACAGAAAGCCAAAGTGCCAGGACCAGGGATTTTAAATATTCTGTTCTGAAAGTGGTGGTTATACAATAATAATAGGCATTGTAAGCATGGTGTCATTGATTCTTCATTTATCCAATTATAACTAAACAGCTGTCATTTGTTGCATTATTGTGCAGAACTTTGCTTCACCCTCCACCACCATTAGTTTAGATCCCCACCCGGTTACAGACATCTATAGGGTATGTGGGGAAAGGTGAGGGTTGGTTGATTTACTTCATAGAAGGAAAGAGATATATGCTGTTTCATTCAATTATAGATCTTCACATAGAATTATGATATATAATCCGTTGAAGTTTTCACAATCACCTGCTACTAAGTTCCCTTTCTGTCGGTCTCTCGACGTTGTGTCGAACCGACAGAATGGGGTTTGTCATCTTCTGAGTATTTAGAAAAGGCCAATGAAAATTGGCGAATGAAATTTGCATGCCGGGCTCCTCCCCGGATGTCCGGGTATAAGAGGGAAGCCGGCGTGCTCATTCATTCACCTTTTTGTTCTTCAGAGCCTACGCATCTGGTGAGCTTCTCTACGATCTGGATGATCTTTCTTTCTGCTGGAATCTATGACGTGGACAGCGGACGGTCCCTTCCTGCAGTGACTCTCCCCTGGGCGTCTCGGCAGTTCTGGAGGTGTTCGAGCAAATTTCCTTTTCTAAAAGAGCAAATTTCTCCAGCGTGGCTTGTCCCGCTGTTCTCATGGGTGCAACACACTCATTGAGGAGGGGGACGGACACAATGACTGATTCCAGTACGCTGGGGCAGACGTTGTGGATACGTCCTGCCCGCACTGCGGGTGGTGACGATTCAGACGTTGCGTCACAGGTGGCTGTGTTCCCACGGGACTCAGCCACCACCTCGTTTGCTCCCCATTCCGTGGCGGCAGGACTACGGCCCTGCCGTCCGCTATGGCAAGCAGCGAGGGTGATATGAGGATTACTGTGAGCGATAATCCGCCAGCCACGGCTCACGGACCGTTCACACCTCATTTCGCTTGTCTGACTGAGAGTCATACTTCCTCTTGCTGGAGTACCAGAGAAGCAGAGGAATGCCAATAGATGGTAAGGTCATAACACCAAAAGCAGCCCAGTCCAACTATAACAAAGACAGAGACAATGTCAAAATCATGATACACTACTGTAATATTGGTACTTGTAGGCAACCTAACCTGCTTGTACCAATAAGAGGAGGCATAAAACACAGAGTGACCAAAAACAAGTGCTTTTATTTACAAGTGCCAGTTAGTATTGCAGGAGTATTTACAAATCCATATTTACAAAGTCTGGCTATGCCACACAGTTGGCCCAAACCTAACAACAGGGTTTGCGTACTGACTCATAATGCTCGTAATGCCTCGAGGAGCCTTTAAAGCGGCAGTCCGCAAGTTTTTTGGAGTAAAAATGAGCTAAAACCAATTATTGAGCAAGTACATGAAAGAACGGTGTTTAAAACTGTGTCACTACCCTTGCTGGTTTCATCACGGAAAGCTTGTAATAATGGTTTGTAATTTGCCCTGTCGGGTCGACTTTTCCGGAGATCCTTATTTGGTGTCTTTCGTCTGTGCGTCATTTCGTCACATTCGTCACAGAACGAAGAGGATCCGGCTGCTAGCCCGCGCGTGTATGCTACGAGTGACAGGCGATTTGTAGCGTGTACTCACAACTGCTGGGTAGGATTTCATACAACATTTAGTATTATTTATGGCGGCGTTTAGTACTTTTACTTTTACACGCCAAGCAGTGTTGACATCTGGGGATTCATCATTTGTGAAAAACAAGAAGAACGAACTGAAGACGGTTTACAAAGAAACAGGGAATGTGATCGGACTCGTGTGAAAACAAGAATTCATATTGGCAAGGCATTTCATAGGTGGCGTGAACTCCGTGATCTGAAAGGATTGTAAATGGATGCAGACATCGCTTTATTTCTTCTGAACAGGTAAGACATTTCAATATTTTAATAGATAACACAAAGACCGTAGCGCACTTGTTGTGTTAATACAGACGGGTACAGTTTCATCGGTTGGTCTTTCTCTCTTTATGTTCATTATGATAAATGTAATTTAAGCCCTATTCGCCCGGGATTAGTATTATCTGGGGACCTCGTGCGATTTAGAAATGACCTCCCCACATATGTATTTCATTAGCACGGACTAGTGAAGCCTGTGATTTTACTCAAATTTACGGACTTATATCCCGGATATGATGGCAAGGCTTTGCATATAGTATATACTGTATGGTGTATAATGATTTATGACCGTGCCTGTCAGCATTTGAGACCCACGTTCGGGGATCTTCCGTCCGGTTGGCGTTACGGGAGTTTCCATGAGAAATAACAAAATGACCCAGCACACGAAATAATACCAAAACACTTCAACGCAGCCTCCATTTGCGCTATTTGTGTCTGTTTATGTTCTTATTTGTTTCGTGTTATATCATCTGCCATGTTATCTGTGTTTATTATGCGCTACTGATGTACAGTGAAGATTCTCACTGCTGCACTGTCACAGGCCACGACTCAAAACATCAGACTCATCCGCGCAGTTGAGCAGTGCCGAATCACAACTCACGTAAAGAAATACCGCCGCACATCACCAGCAGTAGCAATTACATACTGAGATGGCGACAAAGAGGCCAATCCTATGGACTGCCGCTTTAAATAGCTCAATCCCCTCCTTTAGGACTAAACCAAAAAAATAATAAGGGAAAAAAACAAATAAATCAAAATAATGCATTATAACGGCAAAAGGTAAACCGCTGAAACACTGAATTATATAAACAGCTGGTACCAACTACATAAAAATACCCACAAGAAAAAACAATATTTACTAGTTCCCATGCTGAACAGTACACAATCTCCCCTCTACAACTAAACAGTTGGTGGGAACGGAATATAGAAAATGGCGACTAACCATGGTTCGGTTTTCACTGTTAGAATTGCGTGATGAACCTGTACGTAAGTATAACTGTTTGGATACGTAAATAAACGAAAATGTAAACCAAGAAATAAACCTTTAACATGAATACTTGCTGTAGTGTTTATTTCCTTTCCACACCCATAAGCCATTAAGGTGTAACTTATTAAACATTCAAGTCTATTCAAACTAAATGTCTCTCGTCACAAGGTCTCTGTGACTACTACAAAACATTACCATTTTAATTTTACATCATTGCTGGGAGTCACTTACGTAATGTGGAGAAAAGCGTCTGTCAAACTCTCTCTGGGCAAGAATGCCTCCCTGACCTGGAGCACTTGTGTAACCAACCTAAGAGATACAAAGAATGAAAATGGCTCAACCAAAATATCGTCAAATGATGGGTTGCACAGTCCATCATTTGTCATGGATTAAAACAACATCAGCCATGTTTATGAATGTTGTTGAAGGATTTCACTTACCACGACCTGTCCACCTTCCTGGGCCAGATAGCTTACAGAAGCAGATGTGAAGTTGAAGTAACCAGCTTTCAGTGGCCTTAGAACCACTGTGTGAGAAACATTACTGGCGCTGTGGACAAGGCGTTAAGGAACATGACCTACTCATGAAAACAGTACTTATGACAGTAAGTGTTATTACCAAACATAAGCAAGAGCAAGAGACAATTATCAGATTGTATGATTGTATGGCTGGTGGGTTGCCTAATGAGATTACTAATTGTAAAGACTACATTCACAATTAAAACTAAAAAGATAAACACTGGAATGAGTGGCATTGTAAATACTATCGCCATACAGTACCATAACATTTTATATGACATTTACATTTATTCATTTGGCATATGCATATGAAATTTGGTCAATGGACAGTGATTGTTTATCAAGGCTGAGTGTTTCAGAAAGTTGGAAAAAGGATACGGAGCAATGCGATCCCATTTCACATTGAGCATTCCTGAAACAATGCCGAAATCTTCAGGAGGGAAGGAGTCATCAGACAGCTCGACCTCCAAAGCAGCGCTAGAGAGAAATGAAAAATGTTAATACAATGATGAACTAGATAAAGTTATCTTATTGTTAGCCAAACTGCTACAAGTAAACAATACCTTTTGGTATAGATAGCAGGACTGTCACAACTATTAAATAATCATCTCATCGCAATCATTTCACATAACCGTAATTATTGTAAATCCTTAGAAAACAAGGGTGCTCTGCAGCATTTTAAATCCACCGTCCTTGGTCTGCACTCACTGATGCACGTTCGAATGACATGTCTTCCTTTTTCAAATTTCGTGCCGCCGTCTCTGGCAAAAATTATGTCAGGTGTCTTAAGTTCAGTTTATGCTCGTGTGTAGGTCCTACGCCGTAGCCTGATGCGCACCGCTCCAAAAATGTAACAACGCATCAACTCAACGCGGACCGCAAGCGCTGTGATTGGTCTGTTTGAACCCCTCCCTCAGGTCAAAAAACTCTGCGATAGATACTTCATTCGGAAATGCATTTGAGTAAACATGACTAAGTAAATTATTTGTGCTTCTGTATTAAACATCTCAAATTTGCAACAAAAGTGACTGTTTACTTGCCGCCATCACTGCTAATGCTTCTCAAACGAGCTGCTTTTTCTTCGGCTCTTGTCTTGGTTACACAAGCAATGCGCGTGGACACTGACGCCTAGTGGTCATTGCCTGTCAACCCGGACAACGACGTAGAAGTATAAATGAAAACCGACACATAGGCTACGGCATACAGGCTACGGTGTAGGTCCGACGCTCAAGTATAAACTTACCTTTAAAGTGGCAGTCTGTAAGAATGGCCTCTTTGCTGCAATCTCAGTTTGTAATTGTTACTGCAAGTGATGTGCGGAGGATTTTCTTTACGCGAGTTGTGATTCGGCACTGCTCAACTGCGCAGATGAGTCTGATAAATGTAGTCGTATGTCACGTGTGGCCTGTGACAGTGCACCGGTGAGAATCTTCACTTTACATCAGTAGCGTATAATAAACACAGATAACATGGCAGATGATACAACACGAAACAAATAAGAACATAAACAGACACAAATAGCGCAAATGGAGGCTGTGTTGTAGTGTTTTGATATTATTTCGGGTGCTGGGTCATATCCATACCTGCCAACTAGGGATGCCACAATTCTCAATATAATATTGAACCGTTCGGTACGACCTCCACGGTTCAATACGCGTAATAATTAATAAGTGAATTGAACCAGACAGAAGATCCGCGATCACGGGTCTCAAATGCTGTAAGGGTACGATCATATATCATTATACACAACAATACTATATATACACAAACTATACGCAAATCCTTGTCATCATTTCCCAGAAAATAAGTCTGTAATTTTTAGTAAAATCACAGGCTTCATTTATTCCGTGCGAGTGCACCACATGAAAGACAGATGTAGGGAGGTAACTTCTAAATCACACGAGGTCCCCAGATAATACTAATCCCGTGCAAATAGGGCTTAAATTACATTTATCATAATGAACATAACAAAAAGAGAAAGAACAACCGATGAAACTGTACCCGTCTGTATTAAAGTGGAAGTCAGTAAGTTTTTTGGATAAAAAATGAACTAAAACCAACTATTGAGTACATGAAAGAACGGCGTTTAAAACTGTGCCACGGAAAGCTTGTAATAATGGTTTGTAATTTTCCTTGTCGGGTAGTGTTTCTCTGGAAAATCCTTATTTGGTGTCTTTCGTCTATGCGTCATTTCGTCACATTTGTGAACAGAACGAAGAGGATCCGGCTGCTAGCCCGCGTGTGGATGCTGCAGGTGACATTTATTTATGTATTATTTATGGCAGCGTTTAGTACTTTATCTTCAAACGACAAGCAGCACTGACATCTGGGGATTCATCAGTTGTGAAAACCAATAAAGTACGAACTGATGAGCGTTTACCAAGATAAAGGGAATGTGATAGGACTCGTGCGAAAACAAGAATTAATATTGGCAAGGCATTTCAAAGGTGGCGTGAACTCCGTGATCTGAAAGGATTGAAAACGGATGCAGACATGGCTTTATTTTTTCTGAACAGAACAGGTAAATTAATAATAAGTTTAGAAGTTTTTAAAAAACTTACGGATTGCCACTTTAAATAAAAAACAGCGTTCATTCAACAGACTGTGATTTTAACTGCAGTTGAGGCATTACGCCACAATGGGGGCGCCGTTTCGTTATCAGCACCAGTGAGGCGCTGAAGAGTCGCAGTACAAGAGCAATTAGGAGGTGTATTTCATGGCTGTTCAGGTGAATATTGTTATTCTTTTGCATCCAAGCACGTTCAATTTATTGAAAAGGTTCCTTAAATTAACCTGCTGTACATCATTGTAATGTTTTAATATGCTCGTGGAATCGGCGTTATACTGTAACGTTACACAGCGAGTTCGCCAGTATGAACGCACATTGTGATCAGAACGACTCCTAAACGAATGACTCATTTGAATCGAATTGTTTGAACAGTTGACACTTAAGTCACTAGCGAATATAAGAGAACAGTGAATAATTTAAAGCTCAGTGAACCACAAGAGATCACAGGATGTTAATGAGCTTTGCTCATTTATTAAAACTGGTGAATTCAGTTGGCTATTGTGGGCTGAAGTTAGTTGAAATTATAAAAAGTTTATATTTGATTTTAAGCAACATGTCTGTTGGTTGGATACGTTTATGTTTAATATAACTTAATAATTTAATATAACTTAATAATTGGAGCAAATGTATATGCTATTTAGAAAAAATGACAATACCTGGTGCCCACATTGTAGATGTTGTACTGGAGGGTGAGATCTCGTCCCTCAACAGCGTAACGGTTCAGCAGAGATTTGGAGGCCAAAAGTCGAGCCCCTTCCTCTCCTGCTACCAGACCAACCACAGCAACCAAAGCAAATATACAGAGAGCCCTCATCTATGGAAAAAGAGACACATTTAAAGTACAAAACAGACCAGCTGTTAACAGTATATGAGAATAATCATAATTTCAGTTGGCTAAACTAACGGAAAAACTAATTATAGTTCTAGAAAACACTACAATTCGAATGTGGTGTGATTTATAATCGCATGGCAAACTGACACTATACACCATTTTATAATCAAAACACACCCAGTCTCTTATCTCCTTCAGCTGTAATACATAATGAAGTCGATAATGAGTATAAATAAGAAGAATATATAATTCCATTTTGTTCTATGAAAGAATCGTAACTTGCTGACAGTGTGCAAGCATCAATGGATGTACAAATGCACAGTTTTGCTAAGAAAAAGGCATATAACGTTACGTTAGCCAAACACACTTCCGCGGTACAAAGGCACGTTTGTATCTCTCTCTCTCGCTTAACTTTTTAAAAACATGTTTAATGCATTTAAGGTTAAGACACGTTTTATTTAGAATATAGATCTCGGAGTATATATATATATATATATATATATATATATATACAGAAGTATAGAAGTAAAATATATAGAAGATCTCTGATGTTAACATAATGGGATTACGTGTACTTCATTCGTGTGAGAATATTGGAATAATAACTATTCTGCTAACTAAAAAGCTAAAATGAACTATTCAACTGTACACAACTAAAGACCAAAATCATTTTTGATGTATCATTCTAAACTTTTTGTTTTTTAAAAGTAAGATATTAAGCAGATACCTTACCTTCGTCCTGTTAGTTGAGATCTCAAACGATGACGATAGGACAACGCATGCGCAGAAGATTTTTTTAGTCTTCCGCTGGCATGACGTGTCATTATGACGCTTTATATCTAACAACAACTTACAGTGCCATCTACTGCTTCGGCATTATAGGAACTGTCCTAGTTGAATTTAGCATACATTTTAACATGCCCCTATTGCAAAACACTACTTTTGATGCATGGGGAGGCTGGGGCTAGTTATCACCAGAATACTACAGCATGTCAAATAGGTGTCCCAGTATAAGAATTGCAGTCATAAAGTTTAAATAGTGCACAAATTAAGTCTCACAATTTTTGAAAACCTTAGGCCTATAATGTGCATTTTAATGTGCCTATAACAGATTAGCACACATTCACGCAAGATCAAAAATGATTTCAACTTTAAGGATTACCCATCTTACTGCAACTTTAAAACCACCCTTAAACATTCACTTGAGTGAAAAGGGTGACAACTAGCCCCAAGAATTTTAAAATAATTAAAATAAGCCAAAAAACCTAAAAACAATTTAAAGACATAAAACATTTTTTTTCTCTTTGATTATTTTCTAACAACTAAAATTACATTGGGTAAATGGTTGAAGTCAAAAAGGTTGAGATCCATATGGATGGATGGACATCGGTCATCCAATATTTATTTTATTATCAATATAGGACTAATAGGGTGGAGTTCGCACAATGTGCATGGGCTGAAACGTCATTTAGGCCTACTCTTTGAAACACTGCCTTGTCACTCATTCAGAAAGGTGAGATGGCTCCGGCTGCTAAAAAAAGGTAAGAAACTGATATAATGAATCTATGTTGTTTGTTTATTTATCGGAAATGCATTTTGATACCATAAATGAAGAACCTTACATACAGTAAACGAATTTAAATATCCATCAATTAATTCATTCATTTTGCGCAACCAGAAAAAGGTCACCCAACTTCTCGAATTACCTTGAAGACAACAGGGAAAATTTAAAATCGTGTGGGGTTCGGTTAATTTCGCATGTCATGGAAGAGTATAAAAAAGAGCAAAACATGTTTAAAGCACACGTTAATGAGGTATGTGAAACAAAAAAGGCTTCTTATGACATGTACTGCGACAAAAGCTATTAAATCGACATCTATGCAGTGAGAAATATTGTTTTAATTGCTACATGTGGATTTAATTCTCACCTTGATCACTGACCACAATTTTTCGCATTTTAAGATACTTCACAGCATATTTTTTCTGGGGGTCATTTATTCAGACGGACTCACTCCTGACAAGTTTTTGTCTGCAGAGGTGGCTGAAAGTTTACGACAAGAATTTCCAGAGCCATTTGACAGATTCAATAGTCACCTGCCCAAGAGGACACCATTCTCAATATTGTTAGACATGGTAAAATACCGTATTCTATTAGTATTTTAGTTTAAATAATATACATCGAAAATGTTTGTTAACGTATTTTTATTATTTTAGATGGTGCGTAAATATGAGACAGAGGACAACGTTATGAAGGAACTGCGCGATCTCTTGAAAAGGCTGAAATTTCCGCATCCTTATAACAAGCCAGGAAACAAAACCCAACATATTTACACACTGGAATCTACTGTTATTTGTGTTTGTTTCAATAGCGAGTGTCCGTCAAAAAAATATTTCGGTGCTTCTTTGGGTTGCAAAAGAGATGCCAAAAATATTATGATATTTTCCTCGTGTATTAATACATGGCATATGTATGTGTCATTTGCCGTGATGTCATTTACACAAACCCAAGAGAATGGTTTACATTTTCCTGAGCATGTGAAATGTCAGGCACACCTCAGAAATTGGCAAGACAACACCTATATGGAAATACCACCATGCAAAAATTGTCAAAATATTTTCAACCTACCAGGGGAAGACACAAACAAGAAACATTATCCTTATGGCAACTGTGCAGAAACAGAGTGCCTAAGCAAACTCTTGTTTCAAGATAATTCTATTCGAGAGAACACCACAATCACAAACTATACACAGGACAATATGACACAACTAAAAGAGCAAACCGAGAATGATTTGAGAAACAAACTTTCTTCTATACCGTCTATCAGCAGCATGACGAATAGTAATGATCTTCCTGTATTCAACCTTAACTGGTAGAAGAAGGGCTTGAAATCTTGATGTTATATGTAAGAATATTCATAAATCTCTGTTTTATCTTTTTCTTTGGAAAACCCGCTGGTTATTTGAACAAAGCTTGGTCTAAAGACCTTGATTTAAAAAAATCCCCAGAGAACCATATAACACTTTGGAAATCCCATACAATAAAACGAGGTTCTTGTGAACGTGCTGTGCTGTCAAGAGACATTGATGAACCTTTTCTTTTGATGAGAATAAATAATCTGAAAAGATGTATAATTTCAAAATGACAGACATTCATATGATATATTGCAGAATTTCATTATTTTGTCACTTTGTACCCGAAGTGTCTTTATTTTACAAAAAGTTTCTTTATTGTACTTTATTGTGAGATGAACTAAAATCATTGTGTAACCTATACAGTTCATTATGGCTCCAGGTTTGGTACATGATTGAAACCTTGGCAATAGGCCACGGTTGACTAATTCTTTAGTTTTGATTTGACTCGCAAAATATGTTTACAGCAATGCCACACCTGGTTTTCTGTTTAAACATGAATGTGCCTTTACACGCCTATGCTATATAATACACATTGTCTCATGACAATTATATATGGGTAAGGACAGTATACACTGTAAAAAATGATTCTGTGTCATAGTAGATTTCATGAAATTAATTGAGTAAACTTGACTTAATACAATTGTGTTCTTGTTTTTTTAACCAAAATTTAAGTTAAAATTATAGAAATATCTTGGAATTCTAAATGCACAAATAATTGAGTGGATTCAACTTAATTTTATCATGTTCAACCCACTTAAAATTGGATAAAGGATCTTTATTTAATTATTTTGTGGTGGAACTACATGAATTATTTAAGTTAATTTCCCTAACTGAGCAGTGAATTTAGAGTTCCCAGCATGCTCTGCATGCGACAGCATTAGGAGAGTCATTTTTGTGAAAAAGTGCTATTTTATGTGCTTTAGAATAAAATGAAAGACTGGATAGTGCTTATTGTTCAGTTGTCTTTAAGATTTAGAAGATATTCTGTTTGTATTTCTGAGTTTCGCGGTTACCATCTTTCAGAAGACTGGTGCTTGTGCTTAGGTTGTGGGAGAGCTCAAGCTGTTTGTTTTTTCACACAGTGAACAGTAATGCTAATGTCAGTACTGAGTCAACTCTCAGCTTACTTGTACATCATATATGTTATAAACAATAATAAATGTTAAACTGAAGTTAAGAAAGATCAAGAAGTTATCTCCAATGCTCAAATTAGTATTTCTTCTTGATTTTTTAAAGTTTATCATGTGACATGCTTACATATTTTAGGTAATTTTACTTGATTTATTTGTGGAATATTGAGTTAAAAATATGCTTTAAAGTACTTAAAAATATTTTGTGTAATACTGTTACCTTAATTTTTTTAAGTAAATAGCTGTGTCAGTTTTTACAGTATATGATTGAATTTTATTTTCTAATAGTGGGAATGTACATGTTTACAAAGGTACAACTGTAACATTTAAAATAAATGTATTATTTTGAAGGACAAAAACATGAAATGTTTACAACATCACAATATGTAATGTCTATAACGTCACTCACAACTTTGTTATACCATAAATGTGAAATACCTGACGCAAAATTCTCTCCTGTCAGTCTATAACAGTGTTGAATAAAAAATTATTTAAAACACACAACATTAAAACATTTAAATCAATTTTATATGGTTGGTTGGTATTATTTCACAAATTAATAATAAAAGTTTTGTTTAGAAGGAGAAGGGATATTTATTGTGAGGTCTTTCACACATACATATTTGTGAGAAAGAGTTTTTAGTTCTCTCTTAACTAAATTTTTACAGTTGGCTGAGTTAAAGTTTTGTACATTTTACAAATGCCTGTTGAAAAGACTAGATGCACCCAGTCACTGAATAATTGAGTTCCTAAACTATAACCTGAAGCTGGAAAAACTCCTCTGCAACGGGTGACGTTGATATAATTTTGCATGTGTTTCAGAATAGAAAAATAACAAATGCATGCGCACAAACGCCTATGTCTCTGCAAAAGCTTAACTGAAGCTAGAAAACAACCACACCCTAGACATTAAGACAAGGTGCTGTTCAGTGAAAGAAGTTAAGGCAAGTAACTTTTACATTTTCTCTTGAAACAATCCCATGGATAAATTCTTTGTTTTTTGTTTAAAAAATGCAACAGTTTATTGAAAGATCTATGTTTAAAAAAATGAAAGCTTAGTTTTAGGAAGAAAAAATACTGAAGTCTTAAAACAAAATAACTAAATTGTTCTTAGATGATGGATTTCTCTTTGTCTATTATTTCTAGAATGCTATCTTGAAAACCTAAAGATAAAAATTAAATAACTAGAACTGGTTATGAGAGTTCTTTGGGAAACAAAAGAGAACAAGGAAATAATTGTTCCATGTTATCTAGCTTAACGCAATTTTCAGGTTTTATAAATAAAGACGTTTTTATATGTATATATGTTTAGACTACTTATATCATAGATTATTTATCAAACATTTCTATGTCTTTTAAATGGCGCAATCAATCCCACTTGACCTTAAAAGTAACTTTTGTCTGTTTAACATCTTAGATGACGTTTTCATTTGTATATTAGAATGATTTATGTATAGTAAAAATATATTTAGGCCTACATAAAATATAAAAATATATTTTTCTTATAAAAAGTGTTTTTGTCTTGTTAACAATGGATATGTGTTTCTGTTATTGCAGGGCACTATTTCAACTTAAAAACTGTTGTTCAAGAGATTTCATTAATATTTAAGTTAATCATTTAAACTTAAATTATATTTTAAAAATCTAGTTATATTTTGTATAACTTCAGTTCTGCAAAACACAACTAGACTTTTTTGAAGTCAGTTTAATATAATTTAAGCTCTTTTGAACTACAATTTTTAAGGAGAATTTTTCAGTGTAATCCACATAAATCCTTCTTATCCAGGTATGTGTAAAAAGGTTCTTTGGTATTATTAAAAGTTATTTTCAAACTATTAAAAAAATAAATTTTATTTTAACTAATTGTCTTTTTGGCAATCTACAGCAATCAGACTACCCTCTCACTCAGGTTTGTTTTACATTTGATATTATTTACTGTATAAAAAGTATATAAAGTACTGTATATATGTAAGTTCTGTCAAATGTCATGCTTACAAAGTGGGAATTTAAGTTTTATCAATTTTCATGAATTTATTTGTCAAGGCAAAGAGGCATGTTGTAAGTGCTAATAATCCAATAGAAAAGCAGATAAACAACTAACAAGGCTACCAATAAAACACATGAAGCATGGGGTGTATAGAGAAACTTACCAAAGTTAACTAGACACAGGTGAAGACATTTCAGGCTAGGCAACAGGCAGGACTACAACTGGGGACTGGCACAAAACTACAACAGGAAGTGCACACTACAAAATGGAGGACAGAACAGAAACAGGCAGACATGTTGAGATGAGATATTAAAAAAGTCTCTACTGTGTTTTACAATTTCAGGCTGAGATCTGAAAAGCAGTGTATCAGTGTAGGTTATTAAATACGTTTTTATGTTTTTTATTAGGTTGCCTTAATTTGGTCAGGCCATGAAAACACGGTGAGTAATACAGCATCACAAGTCAAGAACACATCATCACAGTCACACAGAGCCACTTTTGATTTCAACTATTCATTTTCAACAAGCATCTGTTCTGTAGAAACACATATCTCTCTGTTTGTGCAATTCAACATGTGTTAATTAGAATTAGAATGATTCAAAAGCATTTTTTTTTTTTTGACTTCAAGTAATACAAGTCATTTTCAATATACTACTCTGTTAACCGTTATGTAAAGTGTCTTAATTTATTTTTATCATCCTTATTTTGAAAATATTATCTAATTTTATTTGTTAGTTCACGTAACACTGTAAGGAAGAATTTTCTGTCATTAGCCGAGAAAGGTAAGTTAAGAATGTTATAAATATATAATCTATTTAATTGTTAAGCAATATTTTCTCTGAAAGTCTGCTACTGAGTTGAGGTCTAATAATATCATTTAGCATATGAAGAATGCAATGCAAGCATTATACCCTTGAGGCTAAAAGTTTAATGGAGTGTCTGTTGTTCACTGGTAGACACTACGTTAAAGAAACATCGTCCTCTCAGTGTGTACAATAATGTCATGTTTTGGGGTCTCATGTTTTATGTAAATGTGTCACTGTGTAGACCACCTGCTGTGCAAATACTCAATGCAGATCTTGACTTGGCAAGATCTGCAACATTTGCACAGAATGCCCACACAGTCCATTACTGTAAAGTCTGAGAGCAGCCAAAGACATGATTCTTATTGTATAAGATAAGAAGAGACAGCCGAGCAGCTATCATACGGAAGCTGGAACCTGAAGCAATACTTGGATATGATAATGTGAGTTTCTTTAAAATCATTCCACTTTGACCCAAATGGCTCCAATGACAGTGAACTAAGGCTAATGCTGGAATAAAACTAAAAACAACAAACTGAACTTAATTTAGTAGGGCACAGCCGGGAAAAAGGAGTGAAATGGCAAAAAGGTTGGGAGACGCTGGATTGGTGACAAATGGGGCGAGGAAGATGACGAACGATCCAGGAGAGGTGAAGACACTAGGGCTGGGAAGCAGGTGTGGGCAAAATAGTACAGCAAAGCAAAACTTCTGAATTCAGAATGTGAATCTCCAGCTCAGAGAGATGACGTTGACATTACAGTCTGATATGACCGAAGTTCAGCTCTTGTATGCACAGAGATTTACATGAAGTGACGAAGAAAGCCCAGAAATCCCTATCCTGAAGTTGCAGATTCAAAAGCGAACAATACGAAAGCATGGACCTGCAGAAATGATTGCTTTTCCTCCATCGGGCATACAAAATCATACCTCAACCTTCATTTCTGGAAACTGCAGAAAGTTTCAAAACAAACAAACATTCAGAGATTCTACAGAGCTTGTATTACCAAACAGCCTCAATGAGATGACCTGTTATTTTTTGCATTATTTCATTGATTTAGGCAGAAAAAAATCATCCCTCAACCTCATTTCTGGACAGTGCAGAAAGTTTTGAAACAAACAAACAGCAATAATAATAATTACAAGCAAAGCATATAAATACATAGCAGATATAAAGCAGATGAGCAAATATTTTTTTCTCTCAGAGATAATGTTTATCTGCTTTCCATAATAGTATTTATGTTATTTTCTGATGTTCATTGATGATGTAGTATTGTAGTGATGTAGTATTTCTAATGCATATAACATTTATGTATTTATATTTACATCATTTTATAGATGCCGTGGAGCTGTCTGAAATAACTGATTTTGTGAAGCAGAATTGCAACTCACTGATTCCCCTTGAGAAACCAAAGAATACTGCTTTTAGAATCTGTGGGCAGGATGGAACAGTCTACACTGGGAATGAAGAGCAGCTTGAAGCCTGGAAAGATTTTTATCTGCCAGAAAGGATGGAGATGGAGGTAATCGGTGCCATTGATTACTTCCCATGTGACGCCTTTGGCCTGCAGTTGGTACTGTTGTTTTGTGAGGATGGGAAGATTTATGCTTATGAGGATGAAGTCTTGCACCTTGTAGCCATGAATTTGGGGGATCTGCTCCAGTCTGGGATGGTCTTTCCTGGAATTGAGACATTCAAGCTTGGAGAATGTTTTGAAGAACCGGTGAGGTCTTTTTTTTGGTAGATGTTCAGTCTCAGTTATATGTCAATATCCAAGGGTTTCCCAAATGTATGCTTATATATCCATATTCATATGTTTGCTCGACAGACTGAGGAAGAATACAGTGAAATGATGGAAAGTGAAGAAATCAAAGCAATAAGGGAATCACATCAAACATTCAGAGAAACTATGGAGCTTGAATTACTGAACACCCTCAATGAGATCAAACAGAGTCGAAATGTGAGATTTCCTGCTGTTTTTATATAAATATAAATGCCTTTATTTTTAAGGCATGATATGATAAACCAATGCTATCGCAGACAGTGTTCCAGAAATGTAATTATTGCCCTTTTTTATAATTAAAATCTATGTTTTGTGACAGCGTCAGGTCATATCTAGCTTTCTCTTTAACAGGATCCCCTTGATGTGCAAAAGCAAAAGGATTCAAAGGATATCACTTCAAGCACAGAGAAAAGAGTTCAAGAAATAAAAATATCATGCAAAGGCAATGTGGGTAATGAAACAGTTCCTCGCCCTTGCAATGCTGTTACCAAGTGGCCTTTTTCGAACCAAGATGTAATGCGATTTATTCCATTTAAATCAGAAGGGGGCTCTCACACTTTAAAAAATAGAAGGCAAATAGCACTTTAGTTATTATCTATAATTATTTGTCATGGATAATATCATATATCAGAAAATAGTTAAAGAGAATCTTTTTTCAATGAGAGGTACAAAAGGAAGGTGGGCTTTAGGATCCGGCAGCAAACCTCTCTCTTAAACGTTTACTTTTGAGATTTTATTCTCCCCTGTAACAAAACATTTAGAGGAATTTTAAGGTGAACTTTTTTATATTGAAGAGGCTGTAAAAGGCACTAAGTTGGTTGATATTGCTTAACTATTAAACTATTGTACCGAATATGCAGAATTTTCTTCCATTAACTAAAATTATTTTGTAATCAGCTGCATGCTGCCGATCAGATTATTTCACAACTGACGAATATCGAATGTCTAAACTATTACAATTAAATTCTTTATGCATGGGAAGAACTTTGTACCAAACCACTGGTCATTACTTAAACAAAAAGCTATCATGCATGTCACCTGTAAAAATAATTACTAATCCATGGACCTTTAAGAACATTTCAGTTGTAAAATATTACATTTTAAATGTCTGTGCAAATGTGATAAAACTTGGATAAATGGATAAATGGAAACGTGAAAAATGAAAATTCTGTTATAATTTACCCTTATGCCGTTCCAATCCAAACAATTACTATATTTTGTTACTTTTATGCTTGAATGCTTTGACTCCTTTACATTTAATTATATAAGCAAAAACTTCTAAGACATTTTTATGTAAGGAAGTCATATGACCATTGTCTTAAAACAAATTATCGTCTTTCTTTCATAAACTGTACCATGCTTTTGGAAGATTGGTTTGTGTTTTATTACTATAGTTTTCAGATATCAGATGTGTGTGATTACACAAAATCTCATGTTACTTTGTGTCAAAATATGGCAATATTCTTGTTTTCTGTAATTATGGGAATGAAAGCAAAGCTGAGTAAAACAATACTGTTTTGTCTTTTCTGGTTGTTAAAAGCACAAGAACATTAAGAACATCTATGTTTGTTTCCATGTGTGTTTTACATGTCCTGTTTATTTTTATACATTTTTAACAACAATAATGTGGGACATACACTGTTTGTAATGACTGCAGCTGTGAATTATATTTTGTAATTGGAAACTGAATGGAAATATGAAGATGGAAAATAAAGAACCACATACCAGACAAAATGATTGAATATGATTTGTAATTTAATGAGTATTGTTTTCAATGGTTGAAGTTTTCATTTTGTCAGTGCACTCAATTAAGTGCTATGGGTCATGGTTCTCCCTCTTCTTGTCATGTCTTTCTTGGTCTTGTGGCAGAACCATAGCAGAGCCTCTTGTTCTGTGTGGAGAGAAACATATTATTGTCGGCCTCGACATAATGTGCGTTCTCTCCGGTGTCTCGTCTCTAAGTCCCGCCCTATCCCAGTCACCTGCCCATCACCCTCCCTGTGTAAACATCCCTCGTTAGTGGAAGTTTTTGGTTTTAGTACTTGTTTTGATTTATCCCGTTTCTCCCCCATCGTGGGTTTTTGTTTTATTATTAAAGTTCTGTGTTAACCCTTTAACTGCCTGCGCCTGGGTTCTCTGCCACCGACCGTGACAGTATGTCACAATGGAACATGACAGTAACCATCATTTTTCATCTTAAAGTACAACAATAGGTTAATTTAACCCAAAGGTTGGGTTTGTCCATTTCTGACCCAACCATGGGTTGAACTTTTTAGAGTACAGTTTCATTCTCACTAGTGAGTGAGTGTGACAGATTTTCAGCGATAAGTGTGAGATTTAAGCAAAAATAGTCAGTACGTCTGACTAAATCAAATTCCACCGATCAAACTGGCCTCTGACTTGCTCTCTGATGGCAACACAATACCATAACATTAACAGAACATACTGTATATTGCCAGTATAAGCACAATGGAATTCTCTGACTCCAACCAACCCTGCCTCATATGAACTAGGTTTGGCAATTTTATTTATTAAAAAACAACTATACCCACATGATGGCAACACATGCACAGCACCTAATTCAGATTTTCAGACACACCCCCCTGAGGTACAATACACTAAAAAACTGAAAAAGTCTGATGACATGTATTTTCTTGCTTACATAATTTAGCCAAGTAAACATTCGATTAAGTTCAGCTGTATTTATTAAAGGGGTCATATGACACGGCTAAAATGAATATTATCGTTTGTTTTAAATGTAATGTAATGTGTATACACAATTTAAGGTTCAAAAACGCTGTATTTCCACATACCGTGCATGTTTGTATCTCCTCTTTTTGCCCCGCAGATTTTTTACAAAGCTCTGAAAAGCAAGGTGTGCTATGATTGGCCAGTTAACCAGTGCGTAGTGATTGGTCGAATACTGCAACAGTGTAACAGAAATGTAACGCCTCTTACCATATTTGGAACATCAGGTTCCAAAGCAATTGTACTGACAGGTACGCCCACCTTAACTGCGTATACATTTGGGCGGTCTTAGTCAAATCATACCACGAACTGATGTAGATTTGTGGGGGTGTGGTTACACGAGGTGTTTCAGGCAGGTCTGGGTGAGCATTCGCTTTTAGATAGAATGCATCTTTTGTTCAGACACTTTAATTTTTGCAATTTTACGTGTCTAATACATGCATGGGCAACTTATAACACACCAGACACAGAAAAACACATATACGCGCCATATGACCCATTTAATGCTCTCAATCATATATCTGTTGATACTTTGACCTTTTTTGTTATGATATCTTTATGACTCCTATGTCTATGTGATATTGTCTAGTAGTGTAAGGCTAAAGACAACTGCTAGTGTAAGGCTATTACAATGTATTAAGCCATACATCTCTCTATACCCTGGGTTCCTAAGAGAATTAATAGATCTACTGACATCAGCAAGAGACAAGAATGTGTTTATTCACTGAATATTTCAAACACAACTCATAACAAAGCAGAATATACAGTTGGGTCCTTGAAGACAAGAGTCAAGACATTTTGACATGCACAATCCATGACCTCTGCATACTTTGTAAACCCAGAAGCCATTGTTTATTATTTATCTCAAAACTAATTTGAACAGTCTAAAAACACCAGAATACAGCAAGCCTGAAGGGACTAAACAAAACATTTTTTATGTTGCTTTTCTGCTTTATATGAAAAGCTGTGACTTGAAGTCTGTCATAATGTTTATCAGTCTGTCCTGTAGGGCCTGAAAATCTGTGGCATTTTATCACACTTCAGTCTCCAGTGAAGCTATCAGCACATTCTTGGCATCTTCAGCTAACTCATTCAAAGCTTTCTTTAGCATTTTTGAGATGGTCAAGTAAGACATTCCTCCTGCTACCATAGTGCCAAGCACAGGTACGAGACTGCAGACATACTCAACAGCATTCTCTGATACATACAGCGCTGCAGCTCCCAGCAAGCCTATGAGAGCAGTTGGGTTTATCCCAAGATGCAACGGTGACTTCATCACATTCTTTAGTTCTTCTATGGTCTTACCAGATCTTTCACACAGCATCTGCAGAGAGGGATCATCCAGACCAAAGACACTGTAGTACTTCTCTACCGCTTTTCTTTCTTTATAATGGTTACATCCACAAGAGCAGAAAGACCAGGAATAGGAATTGTAGCTACGCCAGCAGACAGGAGGGCTACTCTGGGAATGCTTTTCTCTAGAGCTTCCTTCTCTCTCTCATTGATCTCAAGCGTGATATTCGGTATGGCCAACATCAGCACGTGTCTCTTATGCTGTGGAAGCTCCTTCTCCAACCTCTCTTGCAGTAGATTGAAATCATACTTGCCCAGTTCAAAGCAGGAGATCAAGAACACAACCGGTGCCTGAATTCTGCTGATCTCTGTCAACCCTAGGAAAAATATGGAAAATGTGTTTTTTCTATTACCTATTATCTACCTATTTATCACCATAACAACAAAAAGATATAGTGAGCATAAAATTATATTAAAATAAAAAAATACATTACTCCTTATTAAACAGGTTACTGACAAAATATACGGCAATGAAAAACTGCATACAGTACATCTCTCACAGTCCTCCCTTATGGTATTTTGTGTATTTTGTTGCTTAAAGCTTTTTTTCTTGATTCAGCAAGAATATTTGACTCAATCTTGGAATCATATTATTGATCTCTTCAGCCAGCTTGGTGTAACATTCTCTGAATCGATCTGAAGCAATAATGATGAAAAAGTCATAACTTTTAAACTGAACCTGCCGAAGGTACTCACTGGATTTGAAGTTTTGTGTTCCAAGGGAGATCCCACACTTTCACATTTACATATTTTGGAAGGTAAATTTGTATTCTTTGTGGTCTCCACTGGACCAGTTTTGGCAGAGCCCTTTTCTTTGTCACCTATTGAAAGCATTGACAAATGAGGACTTTCCAGAACCAGATTCTCCCGTCACAGCAATATTTAACTCAACACGGTCTTGCTGCTCAAGAACATTCTTGATTTAAGTAATTGCTGTTGGCATATCTTGAGTGGATAATGCTTCTTTAATTTCATCCAGCTCTTCTTGTCCTATTATGCAAAATTCCTCATCCATCTACAAAACAAACAGATTTTTGGTTAATGAATTAATAAAGGATTTATTTGCTATTGTTATTGTAGAATACTGTAATGCTGGGTTCACACCAGTGCGAATAATCGTTCACGCTTTTTATTACTCGCGGGAAAAGTTAAGACAAATATTTTCAACCTGCCCGATTCACGTCATTCGTATCACCTGCCGCGAGTTCGCGTCTTTGCATTGACTTTGTATGTAATTTACACACGCAAAACGCTTAATTTACATTTGGTGTGAACCCCCTATAAGAATACATACAAAATCAACATTCTTACCTTCATAGCACCTCGGCCTCGCTCAAAGTTTTCAGTCGTGTACTTTGTACTAAAGGGAAACAAAGCAAAAGGCAAGTTACTTGCTGCTTGAATTTCTCCTTTTGAATTCTTTGGTTAATTTGCTTTAAGCGTGGCCAGTGCTAAACAGAAAATCAGCCAATGTTTGGATAGTGGGCTGCACCCAACTCATTACTTTCACTTGCTGCAGCTGCAGTGAAACTGAAATAGTTTCTATGAAATGTATATATTTCCTTGCATCACACTGTCATTGATTCCATGTTTCTCCACATTTAAAACTAAGCTTTACATGGAAAAATATTAATACATTCATTAATCATTCATTAATCACAATAATGATCTAAAGAATAAAATATATTGATGGCTTTCATAACAAATTGTAATAACTTAGGTTGCACATGTTGAATTCAGATATAGAGTTAATGGCACAGAAACACTTGCATGTAACGTTAACATGTTTAAGCTAACCACAACATGGCTCAACACTGTTAGCTGCTAAAATGTTAGGGTTCCTATACACATGATAACAAATATTGTAGATAAATAAGTAACATTTAGCAAAACGAAAACACAGATACTTATAAGACAACAGCAGGAATGTCCTTTCACGTGACGTTTGCTGTTTGTCTGATGCTCTCCAACACAAAATGCTCTCTCTCATTTCAAAAGATGCATTATCGCGAGATCTGATCCTAACTTTCAAGTCTCAGTATACAGTAACCATCTAGCGGGCAATTTTATTTAATTTGTTAAAATAATTGAAAACTTATTTCGAATGTGTATGATTGTTATGTGACAGCAAATATAATATGAATGTATAATTCAAACGTTTTAAATGTTTACTTGCATTTGATGATGTCATAAACAATTGTAACACTTTGGCTGCTCTAATCGCTGGTCTGAATCAGGGCTAAAGCCAAACCGTTGAAATTAGACTATAAATTGCCTCGATTTCGCTGGGTGGACTAAAAGCAGACTGCCAAAGCCCATCCAATTCAGAGTTACATCGTGACCAGGCCTACTGATCGACCATGTAATGAAATGACACTTACATCTTGCTGATATTATTTACATATTGAACATAATGAGATATATCAACAATCTCTGCACTGACTGGCCAAAGACAACAATGAACCAGTCTTGACTATATAAGTGGGCTACAAATAGCCAATTTGAATACGAGCTAAATCGTGGCTACGCACAGGTCGAAGAAATGAAACCAGGCACATTAATCATACTTTGCTTACATGGAATATCATACATTATTTTGGCAAATGACATGTAACCAAATGTACAATTATTTTGGCTAGAAGTGGGTTATTAATAGCTTTATTTCAGTGAAATGACTGCTATTGCTCGCTTGCTGGGTGGTGACGTACTTTATTGCAAAATAAAACTGTCTATTTTAAACAAAATGTCTATTTTATTCGTAATGTTGTTATTTAAAGATTAGAATGAACACGATGAGTCTTGTTTCTGTGGCAGAGTGATACAAAAAAAGTGTTGAACTTGTGGCGTTCTGGTATTACGTCAGCACTCTCTTAACACCTTCTGTCCAATCAGATTCTACACTGTAAAAATTAAAGGTTCTTTGAGGAACCATTTGGGGTTCTTCACATTGCCACACCGGCAGAACCCTCAGGGGAAACTCAAGGCACCGCTTCACGAAGGGCGGTTCTCTGAGGAACCCTCAAGGTTTCTTGGGGATCCCTTTTATTAAAATGGTCTGGAACCATCTTGGGTGCTTCAAGGCACCATTTCACAGTTTATATTTGCTATTCACAATATTTTAATATGCAAATACTACTAAAAGCAAATACAAAGCAAACAGTTTATTGATAAACAACAACAATTTACATTGAATAAATATTCACAAAATAGTAAATATTGTACATTACAATTCTAAATTCATGAAATCAAATGTATAATTAATACTGTGTTGGTGATATTGTTATAAATGAAAACAACATCTTAACAAAACTAACCAAATAATTTGCCTTAACTTTAAATATAAATACAGAAATATTTCAGGTACTTTGTACAAATGTACAATTGTAAAAAAGTCCAGCAAAAAA
>NW_026634172.1:201072-208382 GCF_024868665.1 Triplophysa rosa
ATGAAAAAATCATAACGTTCGAACTGAACCTGCTGAAGGTACTCATTGGCTTTGAAGTTTGGCGTTCCGATTCCAGGGAGATCCCACACTTTCACATTTTTGTAATTTGGGTGAATGTAAACATCAGGTATCATGGTGGTCTCCACTACACCTGTAGAAGCAGAGCCCTCTTCTTCATCACCTAAACCCCTGAAAGCATTGACAAATGTGGACTTTCCAGAACCAGACTCTCCCGTCACGCCGACATTAAGCTCTACAAGATCTTGCTGTTTGAGGTAATCTTTGATGGTGTTTATTGCTGATGGAAGATCCTGAGTAGATATGGATTCTTTAAGATCTTCCAGGTCCTCCTGAGTTATTGCGTCTTCAAAAGTATCCATCTGAAAAACAACTGTGTCAGTTCTTGTTTAAAGTACATCTAGGCCTATATCTACTGGATGGGTAGATAAGCTTGTGAAATTGCTTGTGTGTTGGTGCGGTGCGCTCTTAAAACAAAGGTGCTATAAAGGTTTTTTGCAACAGTGATTGTAGAAGGTCCATTAAAACCTTCCTAAAACCTTTAAGTCAAAGTTTCTTAAAAGAACAATTTCTTGCCTTTACTGTATATAGGTGTGACAAGGGAGGCGGGACCAGAGCCGTGAGGGAACGACGCCAGGCCGGTGGTGAGTGATAATGAGTGTCAGCTGTGCGTTACACCGGTCTCGCATCTCTCACGGAGGAGCTCCGGAAGCATAAGAGGAGGAGCGACAGGACGGACGAGAGAGGACCAGGCCTGGATTTTATGTTATGGTTTATTATGTTTGTGTGGCCGGCAGTCGACCGTGAGGTGGCTGCCGGCTCTTTAATTTGGTTTATGCTTTGTTTATTTTATTAAAGTTTTGGTTATTGTTCGCCGGTTCCCGCCTCCTTCCTCCTTTTATACAAACATTGCTACAATAGGTTGAACCCTTTTCACTAACAAGGAGCTATTGTGCAACAGAAAGGTTTGTGGATAAAGATTCTTTACGGAATCATACCTACAAAGAGCCTTTTAGCAACTTATGGGAGGAAACACTTCACTATATCTGACCTTTATGTTTTTATTAGTCCAAGATGATAACCTTTCTTTATGTGAAATTAATTGTTGTAAAAAAAAAGCTTGAAGCGGAGATGATTCGTCAGGCATGTGGAGCCTAATTTGGTATTTAAACAAAAGCATGAGACAAATATATTGCTCGATACATAAAAAATTCATTACTGATTCTTATGTATTAATATTATTATCAATATATGAGAAGAGTAGGCCTATAACAAGTAATCTACTTTGATTCAAAAGTCAAATCTAGATAAAGTGAATTCACTATAAAGTGAATTCAGACGGAATAGCTCTTACCGAATAGGCGACACAGCGAAATAACGCCTTTGCGTGTAGACTTACGAAGAGCAAAACTTTCCAGGCAGCAAACTAAACAACATCAGGATGTCCAGGCATACTTTCATTTGCTATGAATCACCATAGTAACAAGAGTTAGAGGCAAATATTGACAAGGGTAATGTCAGTTCATGTGTTTATACTGTAGCTGAGATTGAGTGGAGACGTGTTGTTAGTCACAGGACCTGTTATCAGCTTTTTTCATGTGGAGCATTAAAAGGCTCAAAGGGAACGATCTCAAAGGTCACTGGTGTGGTTGCACTTTCTAAAGAAGTTACGTTGATTGAGAGTGAAAAGCATTTATATTTCTTCAATCAATTGTTTTGTAATGGTCTTCAAAATCATAGCATTTTATTAATTCAAATTTAGACTTTCTATACTCGTGGCTTTTTATTTCACTGGAATACATTAAATATAGCTTGATGTTTTATTTTTTATTATATGTATATGCACAAATATTCCACTAGATGACGCTGTCACATTGCTGATTTTCTGTTGCAGTGAATATTGTTTAATGCTCTCAATCATATATCTGCTGATACTTTGACCTTTTTTGTTATGATTTGTTTATGACTCCTATGTCTATGTGATATTGTCTAGTAGTGTAAGGCTAACGACAACTGCTAGTGTAAGGCTATTACAACGTATTAAGCCATACATCTCACTATACCCTGGGTTCCTAAGAGAATTAATAGATCTACTGACATCAGCAAGAGACAAGAATGTGTTTATTCACTGAATATTTCAAACACAACTCATAACAAAGCAGAATATACAGTTGGGTCCTTGGAGACAAGAGTCAAGACATTTTGACATGCACAATACCACACACTAAAAAAAAGCCGTAAAAATAGGGCACAATATACTGTATTAATATGAAGGAATTTTCCGTGTTCATTTTTACAGTTGTTTTGCCTGTATTTTACATTTTGCACTGCATTCATTTGCATTTTAGCATTAATGGAAATGTCCGTAAAATAAAGGAAAATGTACTGGTAATTTTCTGCCAGTACTTTATCTGTTTTTTTACGGGATTTTTTTTACAGTGCATGACCTTTGCATACTTTGTAAACCCAGAAGCCATGGATTATTATTTATCTCAAAACTAATTTGAACAGTCTAAAAATACCAGAATACAGCAAGCCTGAAGGGACTAAACAAAAATTTTTTATGTTGCTTTTCTGCTTTATATGAAAAGCTGTGACTTGAAGTCTGTCATAATGTTTATCAGTCTGTCCTGTAGGGCCTGAAAATCTGTGGCATTTTATCACACTTCAGTCTCCAGTGAAGCTATCAGCACATTCTTGGCATCTTCAGCTAACTCATTCAAAGCTTTCTTTAGCATTTTTGAGATGGTCAAGTAAGACATTCCTCCTGCTACCATAGTGCCAAGCACAGGTACGAGACTGCAGACATACTCAACAGCATTCTCTGATACATACAGCGCTGCAGCTCCCAGCAAGCCTATGAGAGCAGTTGGGTTTATCCCAAGATGCAACGGTGACTTCATCACATTCTTTAGTTCTTCTATGGTCTTACCAGATCTTTCACACAGCATCTGCAGAGAGGGATCATCCAGACCAAAGACACTGTAGTACTTCTCTATCTCATTGTTCACGATGGCTAAATCCACAAAAACAGAACGACCAGGAATAGGAATGTAGCTACGCCAGCAGACAGGAAAGCTACTCTGGAAATGTTTTCCTCTAAAGCTTCCTTCTTTCTCACATTGATCTCCAGCGTGATATTCGGTATGGCCAACATCAGCACGTGTCTCTTATGCTGGGGAAGCTCTTTCTCCATCCTCTCCTGCATCAGATTGAATACTTGCCCAGTTCAAAGCAGGAGATCAAGAACACAACAGAAGCCTCAATACCAATTTTTGTCAATTCTAGAAAAAACAGAGATGTATTTTGATATGGCTTTAACAAAGTAAAACTTCTTCCCCATCCTCATGATCTCTTTGGCCAGCTGGGTGTGACATTCTCTGAACCGATCTGAAGCAATAATGATGAAAAAGTCATAACGTTCAAACTGAACCTGCCGAAGGTACTCATTGGCTTTGAAGTTTGGTGTCCCGATTCCAGGGAGATCCCACACTTTCACATTTTCATATTTTGGGTGAAGGTAAACTTGTGTTTTCTTTGTGGTCTCCACTGGACCCGTTTTGTCAGAGCCTTCTTCTTCATCCCCTATACCCCTAAAAGCATTGACAAATGAGGACTTTCCAGAACCAGATTCTCCCGTCACAGCAATATTTAACTCAACACGGTCTTGCTGCTCAAGAACATTCTTGATTTTAGTAATTGCTGTTGGCATATCTTGAGTGGATAATGCTTCTTTAATTTCATCCAGCTCTTCTTGTCCTATTATGCAAAATTCCTCATCCATCTACAAAACAAACAGATTTTTGGTTAATGAATTAATAAAGGATTTATTTGCTATTGTTATTGTAGAATACTGTAAGAATACACATAAAATCAGCATTCTTACCTTTATAGCACCTCGCTCAAAGTTTTCAGTCTTTCACTTTGTACTAAAGGTAAGCAAAAGGCAAGTAACTTTGCTGCCTGAATTGCTCCTCTTGAATTCCTCTTAGGTTCATTTGCTTTAAGTGTAGGCAGTGCTAACCTAATGTCTACTTTCAGTTTCATTGTTACAAAATAATCACTAGTAACAAGATATCAGACAAGTAATTACATAGTGAAATTGGTTTGGTGTCAGTTTATTTGTTAAAAAGTGTGTTAGTACTTTGCAAAATCATACACATAACTTGCAGTTTGTGAATACTTGCTATCTATATGTAAAATATTATTTATTTCACATATTTCATTAAAATGCTTTTTAACAGTGTTGTTTCTATATTCACAAGATACTGTATGTTGTAAGAGATTGTGTTTCAGACTGGTTCTGCAACTATACTATATGTTTGCAATGCAAAGCACAATGAGTATCTCATGACGCACAAATAAGGAGTGTCAGGAAACTGTATGAAAGAACCCTGTTGTGAGACACTTCTGTATATTTGACAGGGTGTTATGAATTAGATGTTACCATGAAGACAAATGTTTTTGATTCTTGAATGTTATTGATTTTCATTTTATTTAACTTTAACAATGGTTAAGTATGATAGGGTATTATTAAGTGCATTGAATTTCTTATATGTATATTTTATATTTTATAGTATGTAGGGTGAATAGGGAAATCTGGGACACCTACACTCTAGTGTGTTCATTTCCTGTTCTATCACGTTTTAGTAAACAGGACTTTTACTGTAATTTTAGCATGGATGTCATGTGACTGAAATCACATGACTTCATGTGGTGATTGCACAGAAAAGGGCAGGGCACTTGTCAATCAAGAAGGTCCCCTGGAATTGCATGACAAAGGTCAGTGACATAGGATTCTGACAACATAATTACTGTTAAGGACCTAAATCTGTCAAAAATAAGACAATGTTCCTAATTGCTGTCAAATTATGTTTGTGATCTATTCTAGCAACAAAATATGTTTTAAAATGTTGAAAATGTGTTTTAGGTTTTTTTTCAAACATTTTGTGTTGTCCCACATTGTCAAATGTGATTGAGAATGTGGGACGGCATGCTTTGGGTAATCTGGGAAATTCAAATGGGAAAAATGTGCATTTAGGGACTTTATAAATCCAATGACAAGGGCTATGCCCGAATGAGAAATGGGTGTTAATGTGGATTGCTGGAGGTTATAACATTAGATAGATGATGATGGGTCTCTCTCACTTGCAATGAGTGATTGTTCCCTGAGTAGCCCCAATTTTAATGGAGAATTTGAATAACTGAATGAATAATCTGTTAATCAAATTGTTGCTTAAATTTTAATACAATGTTAAACAATTTTAATAGAGTTTTAAATGCATCTAAATGAAATAACACAGTAGATTGTTAATCCTGTGTAAAGAAAGAAATATTGGAATAGCCTATGCATTTTCTTTTTGAGATTTCTGTAACTAAAAATGGGTGATATTGTGATTGGCATGCATAAATTAATAGGTTTTTTTAGGCCTAATACATATGTCCCAGATTACAAAGTGACCTGTCCCAGATTATCAAATTTAGGCAGAATTTTTTTTGTCTTGTGTGGCTTGTCTCCTCTGGGTATAATATCTACATTCGTTCTTCTGGTGTGGTTAGAAAACATCTTAGGGATTTCAGAAAAGTGTAATGTGGTGATCCAATGTGTTAGATATCGAAATAAATCGCAGAAGTCAAAATTGCAAAAAATGTCCCAGATTACCCGAATTCACCCTACACCTGAGTTCCCTTCAGTGATATTCAGTAATGTACTAATATAGGCTTTCATCAGATGCTGCTTGGTCCGGTGTCCATTTCCAAGCTGTGCCTGCAGGTGTATGAGGACCAAAAATGCAACAAAAATCATGTGCAAATCATGTTTTAGAATTTTTTAACACATATAATTAAAAGCATACATGCAAAATATTTTAATACTTAAGATCAAAATTTCAAATTATTTGTCAAAAAAATGAAAAGTAATTTTTGCATTAGAATTTTTCTGACATGAGTATGGTGTCTATTTCTTGCAAGCTTGGGTCATGAGAAGACCCAGAACTACACAGAATAAGCTTGTTAATGATCTCAAGGCAGTTGGGACCACAGTTACAAAGCAAACCACTGGTAACACAATATGCCACAATAGATTGAAATCCTGAAGCACCCGCAAGGTCCTCCTGCTCAATTAAGAGGGCCCTTCTATGACCCCAAGAACACCATCCCTACAGTCAAGCACATTGTTGGAAACATTATGCTTTGGGTCTTTTTCTCTGCTACGGGTACAGGATGACCTCACCGCATTGAGTGGTTGAGGGACAGGGCCATGTACCTGTTACAGTTGTCTTCAGTTTGGTTTTTGTCTTCTGTGTTCATTATTAGTTAATTAGTCCCTCGCCTGATTCTGTTCACCCTGATTATGTTCCCTGGTTATTTAAGCCCTGTATTTTGACCCATTCCGTTGGTCCAGTATTGTTTATGTCAATGTGTGTTTTGATCCTGGTTTCCTTGTGGATTTATTATTGAAATACCTTTTGGATTATACCCCGTTGTCGTGCACTCGAGTACCAGCAACACCACGTGACAGTACCATTAAATCTTGGACGAGAACCTCCTTGCCTCAATTTTTATTTTTCTCTGATTTTTTAATTGATATTCTGTCTCTATCAGTTCAAATAAACCTAACATAAAAATTATAGACCCTTCATTACTTTGTAAGCAGGCAAACCTACACTGTAAAACTTTGCTGTAGTTTTGCAGCAGGTTTGCCAGTAACTTACTGTAGATTTGATTACTCCTTAATACTTTCCTATTAGTACTGTTTTCATTTGTGACCCTGGACAACAAAACCAGTCTTATGGGTCAATTTTTCAATATTGAGATTTTTACATAATCTGAAAGCTGAATAAATAAACGTTCTATAGATATATGAGTTGTTAGAATAGGACAATATCTGGCTGAGATACCGTTTAAAACTCTGGAATCTGAGAGCGCAAAAAAATCTAAATATTGAGAAAATTGCCTTTGAAGTTGTTAATCAGGGGCACTGTGGCAGACCGTCCACTCACAAAAATAAAGTTTTTATATATTTAAGGTAGAAAAATGAGAAAGAAGAGACTGGTCTCATTACTGGGATTACACTGCAAAAATGGCATTCTTCCTGAGCATTTTTGTTTTGTTTTGTTTTGTAGTTAAAATATTTAAATCTTCTTAAATTACGATACATTACATAACAAGAAAAGTGACCTGAGGGATTTAGTCTTGTTTTATGAACGAGAACACAAGAACTAGGTAAGTTTATGTTTAAAACAAAATTGTAAATTAAATCTACAGTAAGTTACTGGCAAACCTGCTGCAAA
>NW_026634173.1:0-19981 GCF_024868665.1 Triplophysa rosa
ACCTGCACTTGATTTTGAAATTCTAGGTATTACCAACTGACAGGACGCCTGAGAGCGTAATGCACGTGAAGGACTGTAATACAAAAGGAGTTCATTCAAGTACTGAGGAGCTAAACCATGTAAGGCTTTATAGGTAATAAGCAAGATTTTAAAGTTAACGCGATGCTTTATAGGTAACCAGTGCAAGGTTGACAGAACCGGGCTAATATGTTCATACTTTTTTGTACGTGTAAGAACTCGAGCTGCCGCGTTTTGGACCAATTGGAGTTTTTGTAATAAGCCTGCAGGGCAACCACCTAACAGTGCATTACAGTAATCTAGTCTTGATGTCATGAATGCATGAATTAACTTCTCTGCATCTGAGATTGACAGCATATGACGTAGTTTAGATATATTCTTAAAATGGAAAAACGCAATTTTACAGGTGTTGGCGACGTGGCTCTCAAATGACAGATTACTATCGAATAGAACGCCAAGATTCTTTGCTGACGACGAGGGTTTTATGGAACATCCGTCAATAGTTAAACAGTATTCTTGGTTGTTACTTATAGCAGTTTTCGGTCCAATAAGTAACACTTCCGTTTTGTCCGAGTTCAGTAATAAAAAGTTGTTACTCATCCAGTTTTTTATATCGACTATGCATTCCATTATTCGATGGAACTGCTGTGTTTCATGAGGCTTCGAGGAAATATAAAGTTGAGTATCATCAGCATAACAGTGAAAGCTAACTCCGTGTCGCTTTATTATATCTCCTAGAGGTAGCATGTATAATGCGAAGAGCAGAGGCCCTAAGACTGAGCCCTGTGGTACACCGTACTGGACTTGCGATTTGCGTGACACCTCATTGTTTATTGCTACAAATTGAAAACGGTCGGATAAATAAGATTTAAACCATTTCAAAGCTATTCCCTTAATGCCGACATAATTTTCGAGTCTATGTAGGAGTGTGCTGTGGTCAATGGTATCGAATGCAGCACTAAGGTCTAGCAGCACCAATAACGAGATACAACCTCGGTCAGACGCCAATAGCAGATCATTTGTAACTCTGATCAAAGCAGTCTCTGTACTGTGACATGCTCTAAATCCAGACTGGAATTCTTCATTGATGTCATTCCTTTGGAGGAAGGAGCATAATTGAGTTGAAACTACTTTTTCCAGAACTTTAGATATGAAAGGTAGATTCGATATAGGCCTGTAGTTCCTTAGTTCTCTAGGGTCGAGTTGGGGTTTTTTGACAAGGGGCCTTATAACAGCCACCTTATATGCTTTAGGCACATGTCCTAATGTCAGAGATGAGTTAATAATACCAAGAAGAGGATCTATAATTTCTGGGAGCATCTCTTTCAGTAGATTTGTAGGTATAGGGTCTAGTATGCATGTTGTTGATTTAGATGATCTAATAATTTTAGACAGCTCATCTTGATCTACGGTATAAAATAATTGCATTTTCTCCTTAAGGGCGCTGTAGTTAGTTTGTTCAGCGGGTTTCACTTCTGATTGCATTGTTATAATTTTTTCTCTAATATCTTGGATTTTATATGTGAAGTAGTTCATAAATTCATCACTGCTATGCTGATATACAGGATCAGAAGTCACTGACGATTTATTTTTTGTTAATTTAGCCACCGTGTTAAATAAAAACCTAGGGTTGTGCTGGTTTTCTTCTATTAGTGATGAAAAGTAGGCGGATCTAGAAGTTTTTAGGGCTTTCCTGTATTTTCGAATACTATCCTTCCATGCTGTACGAAATACCTCTAATTTAGTTTTCTTAAAGTTGCGCTCCATTTTTCGGGCCGCTTTCTTTAGAACCTGAGTGTGTTCATTATACCACGGTGTGGGGCTGCCATTTTTAATCTTCTTTAAACGTAGTGGAGCAACTTTGTCTAGCGTTACCGAGAAGGTGGAATTAAAATTTTCAGTGGTAATGTCAAGATCTTGTATATGCAATTGTGTACTGTATGTGTGAGGGCAGGGGCAGACTGGGACTAAAAAGTGACCTTGGACTTTTTATCCAAGATACGGAGCCCGAAATCTGCCACACGAAAATAAAATATTTATGTCGTTCCCACGAATTAAGAATTCGTTCCCACGATTTGTTAATACATGTTGGTGGGGAGTGATGAGGAAGGAATGACGATGTTTTTCGCTTGCAAAACATACTTATTCATTCTCCTCTGAAGAACTTATTCATTCTCCTGCATCGATGCCGGCGGCTTGTTTGTATCCCTACACTTCGCTATAATATTAGTGTATTTTATTATCGTTACTTATCATTGTCGTTGCCAACTTATCCTGATATCTCATTAACCCTGTTCTTGTTATTTACTTGAAGATTCTAAACCAAAAGTGATAGTTAACTTAGCATAGCAATAGCATGTTTGCTTGCTTTCTGTTTACACTGTGGAATATCATCTTGCCTCTGGTTTGTCTTGTGTGCTAACTGTTTCTTTTTTTAAGCGAGTATACTACGATTCATCGAGCAACCTTGGTAAGTTAGAATTGCACTTCAAACCCGGTGAGTTATGGCTTCTATTCCTATTATTGTTACTTGCACCTCATGTCATATGTTTAGCTTAGCCTTCTCTGTCAGCTGCGAGGGTTTTATATGCGATAAATGCAGGGAAATTGTTAGGCTGACTCTAAAATTAAAAATTAGAGTCTCGCATCCAATCTTTATCTGAGGATAGTAAGAGTGTAACGACCATAGAAAACACTTTGGATGCGAGCAACATTAGCGCACACAGCTCGGTTCTGGTTGAAAATCCCCTGCAGCTGGGAAACTTCGTGACTGTGAGACGGCGTAGTCGCAGGACAAAACATCACTCAACCGTTCCGATTACAGTCTCGAACAGGTTTGCTCCGCTCAGTGACGCACCGACTGAGAAACCTGCTGAAAGTGCCCTAGTTATCGGTGATTCTATTGTTCGGAACGTTAACATAGAGGCACCAGCCACCATAGTCCAATGTTTACCGGGAGCCAGAGCGCCTGACATCAAGTCAAATTTAAATGTGCTGGCTAAGGCTAATCGTAAATTCAGTAAGATTGTCATTCACGTCGGCACAAATGATGTTCGACTCCGTCAATCGGAGATCACAAAAGATAACATTAAAGAGGTGTGTGAGCTCGCAAGCATGATGTCAGACACTGTAATATTCTCTGGCCCCCTCACTGCTTATCGTGGTGATGAGATTTATAGCAGATTATCATCACTAAATGGCTGGTTGTCTGAGTGGTGCCTGCAGAATGATATAGTTTTTATAAATAACTGGAAGAGTTTTGAGGGCAGACCTGACCTGTTGAAACGAGATGGTCTCCATCCCTCCTGGGCTGGGACTTCCATCCTGTCTAGAAATATGGCAAAAAGTCTTAATGCTAATGCTAAAACTTGACTCGCTGGGGCCCAGGTCAGGGAGCAGACAGTATGGCTTAACCAACTGTCTGCTTGCCGTCTCACGTCGCAGAATACACAAAATGTACAACATGTAGTAATCCGTTCTCCCAAACATCACAAAATAGAGACTGTGTCTGTCCCCCGGATTAGCAAACATAAAATAATGCGTAAACCTCTTGAAAGTAATTTAATAAACGTTAAACAAACTAAACATGAACAAAATACAGATAATCAACTGTTACGACTCGGATTGCTAAATATTAGATCTCTCTCTAATAAAGCACTTTTTGTTAACGATATGATAACAGATCATAAAATAGACATGCTCTGTTTGACAGAAACATGGCTAAAACCAGATGATTATATTGCTTTAAATGAATCTGTCCCCCAAGATTATTATTATAAACACGAGCCTCGTCTAAAAGGCAGAGGGGGAGGTGTCGCAGCACTTTACAATAACTCTCTTAGCATTTCCCAGAAGTCGAACTCTAAATATAATTCTTTTGAAGTCATGGTTCTTCATGTTTCAACACCTAATACTAAAGATAAAACACTTTTTAAATTGATTCTAGCTATTGTATATAGGCCTCCAGGGCACCACACAGATTTTATTAAAGAATTTGGTGGGTTCTTATCAGAACTAGTACTGGCCGCAGATAGACTCCTTGTCGTTGGTGACTTTAACATCCACGTAGATAACGTTACAGATGCCTTAGGAATGGCTTTCAAAGACACTCTTAACTCCATGGGCATTAGTCAACATGTGTCAGGACCCACTCACCTTCGTAATCATACTTTAGATTTAATACTGTCTTACGGTATAAATGTGGACGACGTTAAAATCCTTCAGCAGAGTGAAGACATTTCGGATCATTATCTGGTATTATGTTTGCTTCACTGGCCTACGGCTACAAATAAAACTCATTGTTACAAATATGGTAGAACAATAACTTCAACTACCAAAGATGCGTTTCTCGATAATCTGCCCGAATTGTCTCAAATCATGAGAAATAACGTTGAAGATCTTGACATTACCACTGAAAATTTTAATTCCACCTTCTCGGTAACGCTAGACACAGTTGCTCCTCTACGTTTAAGGAAGATTAAAAATGGCAGTCCCACACCGTGGTATAATGAACACACCCAGGCTCTAAAGAAAGCGGCCCGAAATGGAGCGCAACTTTAAGAAAACTAAATTAGAGGTATTTCGTACAGCATGGAAGGATAGTATTCGAAAATACAGGAAAGCCCTAAAAACTTCTAGATCCACCTACTTTTCATCACTAATAGAAGAAAACCAGCACAACCCTACGTTTTTATTTAACACAGTGGCTAAATTAACAAAAAATAAATCGTCAGTGACTTCTGATCCCGTATATCAGCATAGCTGTGATGAATTTATGAACTACTTCACATATAAAATCCAAGATATTAGAGAAAAAAATTATAACAATGCAATCAGAAGTGAAACCCGCTGAACAAAATAACTACAGCGCCTTTCAACTCAAATATGCTCATTCCTCCAAAGGAATGACATCAATGACGAATTCCAGTCTGGATTTAGAGCATGTCACAGTACAGAGACTGCTTTGATCAGAGTTACAAATGATCTGCTATTGGCGTCTGACCAAGATTGTATCTCGTTATTAGTGCTGCTAGACCTTAGTGCTGCATTCGATACCATTGACCACAGCACATTCCTACATAGACTCGAAAATTACGTCGGCATTAAAGGAATAGCTTTGAAATGGTTTAAATCTTAATTATCCGACCGTTTTCAATTTGTAGCATTAAACAATGAGGTGTCACGCAAATCGCAAGTCCAGTAAGGTGTACCACAGGGCTCAGTCTTAGGGCCTCTGCTCTTCGCATTATACATGCTACCTCTAGGAGATATAATAAAACGACACAGAGTTAGCTTTCACTGTTATGCTGATGATACTCAACTTTATATTTCCTCAAAGCCTCATGAAACACAGCAGTTCCATTGAATAATGGAATGCATAGTCAATATAAAAAACTGGATGAGTAACAACTTTTTATTACTGAACTCTGACAAAACAGAAGTGTTACTTATTGGATCTTCTTCAACCAGCACTTCCTGAAACATTATTTGATCTAGTCCCCTTACACTATGACAACTTAATTAAAGTAATGATTATTTCCAACCAGAGGTCATGACCACTCCATGGAGATAAATAGACCAATCTTACTTCCTCTGACGGTAGCTTTATATAATCATGCCATAGTTTCCTATGTACACTTAAAGGTACAGTGTGGGATGTTTTGTATGATCTATTAACAGAAATGCAATATAACATACAAAACTGTGTCTTTAAATGTGTATAAAAACCTTACGTAATGAAAAGTTATGTTTTTATTACCTTAGAATAAACCAGTTGTATCTACATAGGGAGCGGGCCTATCTACATGGAATTTGTTATGTTGCGCAGCCATGTTTTGTACAGTAAGCTCTAACGGACAAACAGCTCTACAGAGCGCGTTTCGTATATGTTGGTCTTCGTGTGTGTTTTTAGACGCAGCTTGCGTCATCACTCACTGAGTTGAAGATGCACAAAGTAGTAAGTCGTAGTATGGAGAGGAGGAGGAGTAGTCGTCGTCTAGCTGAAGCAACTGATTGTTCTGTCTTATAAGTTTTGATAAAATGGAGGACCATGCGTATTGTGCACAAGCGCCGACAAAGCGTGAATCTCCATCGTCAAAGAAGCGCAAACGTGATGCTGCCAGACGAATTAGAGACAAATGGCAGCAGAAATCCAGGATAAACATCAGTGTATCTATTACCAGATGGAAGGCACTGTTGAAAGACAAATGTTTTCAAGGCGACGCCGAAGTTGCCTGTTTTCTGCTAGACCGGTAAGATAATTCAACATTTTCTATGTTTCCACATTTTCAATGTTTACCAAACACCTGTTTTGTTGAAACGGTAACGTTAGCATTTTATACAAATGGCCATAACCTCCGAATAATAATGTTTTTCCGTCCCTGCGGTACGTACTCCGGTTGTTCCTGACTTTACAAAGGGGGAGACAAACGTCTACTAACTTACACCTAACTGCCTATGTCGCTGTCAGATCAAACGCTTTGAACAGCGTTGCTATTTACGATTAGCTAACTTTAGTTACTTCACTACTCTCAGCGTGTACTAGATAGCACGCAAGAAATATATCTAATTATAGAATTGTAACAGTAACTTTCGCAATAGAATACATGTTAAATGATTAATTACGTTAATATATTGCCTTACCTTTGTAAAGAAACATCGTTGCTTGTATCACTGCTATCAGCTGTCTCAGTAGACGACATCTTTTTTTACTGTTGCGGCCACCGTCGTAATTCGAAAGGGAGGGGTGGGCAAATGACTCAGAGATTCGTTGCAAAACTATAATACAATGCTAGTGGCCGCTGATTTTCAAGAACTGCGCCTTAATTAGAATAATATTATATATTAATATAAATAATAATAATATATAATATAACAAATCCTTAAGGGGGGCCACAGGAGGTCACAAGCCAGTGTACTTTTTGTGCCGGTCCCAAGCCCGGATAAATAGAGAGGGTTGTGTCAGGAAGGGCATCCGACATAAAACTTTTGCCAAATCAAATATGCGAATCACTAACATGACTTCCATACCGGATCGGTCGGGGCCCGGGTTAACAACGACCGCCATCGGTGCCGTTGACCTACAGGGCACTGGTGGAAATTGGGCTACTGTTGGTCAAAGGAGAGGAGGAAGGCGTGTCCGTAGGCAGAGAGAGAAGAGGAAAGGCAGGAGTTTCAGACTGAAAGTAGGGACTTTGAATGTTGGTACGTTGACAGGTAAAGGCAGAGAGCTGGTAGATATGATGCAGAGGAGGAAAGTCGACATTCTGTGTGTCCAGGAGACCAGGTGGAAAGGGAGCAAGGCTAGAAGCATTGGAGCAGGGTTTAAACTGTTTTATCATGGTGCGGACAGGAAGAGAAATGGAGTAGGAGTGATCCTGAAGGAGGAGTGTGTGAAGAATGTTCTGGAGGTAAAGAGAGTGTCAGATAGGTTGATGAGTCTGAAGCTGGAAATCGAAGGTGTGATGTTGAATGTTGTCAGTGCTTATGCTCCACAAGTAGGTTGTGAGCAAGAGGAGAAAGACAGATTCTGGAGCGAGTTTGAGGAAGTGATGCAGAGTGTTCCCAGAGGTGAGAGAGTGGTGATAGGCGCAGACTTTAATGGACATGTTGGTGAAGGGAATAGTGGGGATGAGGAAGTGATGGGCAGGTTTGGTCTTCAGGAAAGGAACCCAGAAGGACAGAGGTTGGTAGACTTTGCTAAAAGTATGGAGATGGCTGTGGTGAACACGTACTTTCAGAAGAGGCAGGAACACAGGGTGACATATAAGAGTGGTGGCAGGAGCACACAGGTGGACTATATTTTATGTAGACGCTGTAATCTGATGGAGATTAGCGATTGCAAAGTAGTGGTAGGAGAGAGTGTAGCTAGACAGCATAGGATGGTGGTGTGTAAGATGACTCTGGTGGTGAGGAAGATGAAGAGAGCAAAGGCAGAGCAGAAGACAAAGTGGTGGAAGTTGGAAAAGGAAGAGTGCCGTGTTGTTTTCAGGGAAGAGTTGAGACAGGCTTTAGGTGGTCAGGAGGTGCTTCCAGATGACTGGACTACTACAGCCAAAGTGATCAGGGAGACAGGTAGGAAGGTGCTAGGTGTATCATCTGGAAGGAGAAAAGAAGACAAGGAGACTTGGTGGTGGAATGAGGAAGTTCAGGAGAGTATCCAGAGGAAGAGGTTAGCTAGGAAGAAGTGGGACAGTGAGAGGACGGAGGAAAGTAGACAGGAATATAGGGAGATGCAGCGTGAGGTTAAGATAGAGGTTGCAAAGGCCAAACAGAAAGCTTATGAGGATATGTATGCAAGGTTAGATAGTAAGGAAGGTGAGAGGGATTTGTATCGGTTGGCGAGGCAGAGGGATAGAGATGGAAAGGATGTGCAGCAGGTTAGAGTGATTAAAGATAGAGATGGAAATGTGTTAACAGGTGACAGGAGGGTGAGGGAAAGATGGAAGGAGTACTTTGAGGAACTGATGAATGAGGAAAATGGCAGGGAGAGAAGAGTAGTAGAGGCAAATATTGTTGAGCAGGAAGTAGAAAGGATTAGCAAGGGTGAAGTTAGGAGAGCTTTGAAGAGGATGAAGAGAGGAAAGGCGGTTGGTCCGGATGACATACCAGTGGAGGTATGGAAGTGTCTAGGAGAGATGGCAGTAGAGTTTTTAACTAGGTTGTTCAACGAGGTCTTAGAGAGTGAGAGGATGCCTGAGGAATGGAGGAGAAATGTTTTGGTGCCGATTTTTAAGAACAAGGGAGATGTGCAGAGTTGTGGAAACTATAGAGGTATTAAGCTGATGAGCCATACAATGAAGTTGTGGGAAAGAGTAGTGGAAGCAAGGCTAAGGGGAGAAGTGAGCATTTGTGAGCAGCAGTATGGTTTCATGCCAAGAAAGAGCACTACAGATGCGATATTTGCTTTGAGAAGGTTGGTGGAGAAGTACAGAGAGGGTCAGAAAGAGCTGCATTGTGTCTTTGTAGATTTAGAGAAAGCGTATGACAGGGTGCCAAGAGAGGAGCTGTGGTATTGTATGAGGAGGTCTGGAGTGGCAGAGAAGTATGTTAGAGTGGTGCAGGATATGTATGAGAGCAGTAGGACAGTGGTAAGGTGTGCGGTAGGTGTGACAGAGGAGTTCACGGTGAAGGTGGGACTGCATCAAGGATCGGCTCTGAGCCCCTTCTTGTTTGCGGTGGTGATGGACAGGCTGACAGATGAGGTCAGACAGGAATCTCCATGGACTATGATGTTTGCGGATGATATTGTGATCTGTAGTGAGAGCAGGGAGCAGGTGGAGGAAAGTCTAGAGAGGTGGAGGTTTGCTCTGGAGAGAAGAGGAATGAAGGTTAGTCGCAGCAAGACAGAATACATGTGTGTGAATGAGAGGGATCCAAGTGAAACAGTGAGGTTACAGGGAGAAGAGGTAAAGAAGGTGCAGGATTTTAAGTACTTAGGGTCAACAGTACAGAGTAATGGGGAGTGTGGAAAAGAGGTGAAGAAGCGTGTGCAGGCAGGTTGGAATGGGTGGAGAAAAGTGTCAGGTCTGTTGTGTGATAAAAGAGTACCAGCAAGAATGAAAGGAAAGGTGTACAGGGCAGTAGTGAGACCAGCGATGTTGTATGGTTTGGAGACAGTTGCACTGAGGAAAAGACAGGAGGAAGAGTTAGAGGTAGCAGAGCTGAAGATGTTGAGGTTCTCTTTGGGAGTGACGAGGATGGATAGGATCAGGAATGAGTACATCAGAGGGACAGCACATGTGAGATGTTTTGGAGACAAAGTTAGAGAGACCAGGTTGAGATGGTTTGGACATGTTCAGAGGAGGGAGAGTGAATATATCGGTAAAAGGATGCTGAGGTTAGAGCTGCCAGGCAGGAGGCCGAGAGGAAGACCAAAGAGGAGGTTTATGGATGTAGTGAAGGAGGACATGAAGGTAGTCGGTCTGAGAGAAGAGGATGCAGGGGATAGGGCTAGATGGAGGCAGATGATTCGCTGTGGCGACCCCTGAAGGGAACAGCCGAAAGGAAAAGAAGATATAATATTAACAATAACCAGAGGTTTGAGACTTACCCTATTTAGATTGGTCAGACAACATATAGTATGTGCTGTTCTAAACGGAAACATTAGCCCCTACAGTCTAATTACACTTAAACGAATGCCAAGTAAATAGCCGGAGCTCTAAAATCTCAGCCGGCGTGCCGCAATACTCCACCTAATACAGGATTCTAGTCCGTCACTAACCTGAACGTCGTTTTGCGGTAACAAAGGCTATAGCGTGATCTACTAAAGTTTATAAACTCAGAACAATACAGAATGAATTCAAACACAACAATTTATTAGCCAGGTAAGGGAAGCATAATTCAATATCCAATTCAAGGTTCAATTCAATAATCAATGGCAATCAATATAATTCAATAACAAATAATAGAAAATCATAAGAAATAAAGCGAAGAGAAGTTCAATGTTGCATACCTGCAAGAGACGACACACAGGAATTTGTGCGGGAGATCTGGCTACAGATTCCCTCATATTTTTGTCAACTTCCCTTAAATACCAAAGCAGAACAAAGCATTATGGAAATATTCTTTAGAGTTAGGAATTTGGCTTGTGATCCCTGGGGCTGTACTTAATCTGCATACAGTAGGTGATTGGTGAAAGTTACCAAATGTGTGAGAAATGTTCCAGCACTGAGGGAAGTTTTTTAAGTTCTTACAAAACTTTGTCATTACATTATGGGAGTGAGACCATTGTACCAGTTGCTCAGAAATGTTCTTTGTTTATCAGGAGAAGAATAATGTCTCTGGTCGGGACATCTTGGCTCCGACCTTACACAGTCTTGTCTCATTGTTCCAAGGTTACCACAGTGAGCAGGATGCAGTTCATGGCCTGACCTGATGGTAGAGCGGAGAATGGGAAGCGGCGACCTGACTAGAGCTGAGATGATAGAGCTGGATAAAGAAGGACGCGGTCACCTGACACGTCTTCACCACAAAATTTAAAATGTCATTAGATTATTAATGATAATATTAAACTATAATTTACCTTATTAGTAATTAAGTAGCTGCTTTAGAATTTTAAAGTTTTACTTAATTAATATTGCATATAGGAATTTATAGTCTGTTATATTTGACCTGTGCTTCTCTCTCCTTTATCTTAAATGTGTGCTCTCACTGGCGTGTGTGTGTGTGTGTGCGCGTGTCCGTGTGTGTGTGTCTGTGTATGTGTGTTAGTACGTGTGCATATTGTGTGTGTGGAGTATTTTGTATGTGGGTGGGTGTGTCTGTCTTCTGTGTTTTCACCTTTTTCTTGTTTTTGCAGGTACAACTTTAATTGTTTTGCTTATAGTCAATATGTCTTATGTGCAGCTGCTTTGTAACAATGAAAATTGTAAAAAGCGCTATAAATAAAGTTGAGTTGAGAGTTGAGAGTTGAGGATGAGGGAATTGAATACTGGATCAGACTTTTCGGAGAACTCAAGGATAAAGGACTTTTCACGGGTGATGTTTTGGACAAAGCTTTATCACAGTTCTCATTCATGTCAACCTTTCAGGTAATAGGCTTTTTGTTTTTGAACACAAATTAAAACACTCAAACTTAAATACTCATTGGAACCAATGCATATTATCAAAGGGATATGCAAAAAGGCTAAGTCAAACGTGTAACAACCACTCAGCGCATAACTGCACTCGATTACTATGAATCATCATTATTGATCTCGTTATGTTGTGGCTATTGTCTATTGATTTACATTGTGCATCCGTGGCCAAATGTATTGGCAGTAGCCTATAAATTCTGTGTTTTGCAAAGTTTCTGCTTAAGCTGTTGTGGTGTTGATTCACATTGTTTAAAGATTATTATGCAGAGTAATCCGATGCATTTTAAACAATTGCAAAATAAGCAACTCCCCAGATGTCAATCCCATATAGAGAACCTGTGGACATTCTTCAAACAGTGAGTGGACAAGCAGAAGCCCCAAAATTGTGATCATCTCAGAGCACTAGTAATAAGCAAAAAAGGTTCGCCATCAGTCATGATTTGGCCCAGAAGCTAATATCCAGCATGCCAGAGCGAATTACAGAGGTTATAAAAAACAAGGCCCAACACGTAAATATTGACTCATTTCACATGTTATGTTTTTGCCAATAAACACCTTTAAAACTTAAAGGTGCGATGACGTGGTGTTGTTTATTGTTTTATACTGTTGTACGAGGTCTACTTACGTTTGCGTGGTTTTTACATTCAAAATCAATAAGTAATAGGCTATTTTCTACCCAGGTTTTGAGGCCAGCTCTGAAAACGCTTGGTTTTAATGGGCGTGCCGCATTGAAGACTTTATAAGTAAACACCCACCTGTCAGGGATTGGTGAGGTGCAAGGACAGAGGACCCAGGCGCAGACAGCGGGCAAGTGCGCCGAGCTCGGAACCGGCTCGAGCCCAGAGCACACCCCCCAAAGGCATGATAAAGTGGGACAGCAGCCGGAGTACGCATAACCCCCCAAGACGCGATGCTAGGCGCTGCGGAGGTGGTGACCTGCGTTCGGGAAGAGATGATAGGATGAGGGCTCCTTAGGAGATGAGGTTGAGCTGAGACAAGAATGGGGTAGGGGTTCCTCGGAGGATGGTTGAGACTGATATGCAGTGAGGGTGCCTGCTGGAGTGATGAGAAGTTGGAATCCGTGAGCGGCTGGGATTAGTGCACGTAGAGGTTGTAAATATGGGGATTTCAGAAACCATAAATGAACATGGCTTCGTGGGTGTCCCTGGGGTTAAGCCTGATACTGGAAGGAGGCGACTGAAGGAGGGAGCCAGCTGCAATAGTGGAGGCTCCTGCTGGGGTGAACGCTGCTGTGATTCTTGCTTCCGTAGAAGTTGTAGGCGGCAGAATGCGAGACTGAAGCACTGGCCTCTGCGGAGGCGATCGCTGCTGCGACGCTGGCTTCGACGCCTTAGATGGAAGCACTGGCCTCTGCGGAGGCGATCGCTGCGGCGACACTGGCTTCAGCGCTTGAGATGGAAGCACGGGCCTCTGCGGAGGCGATCGCTGCGGCGACGCTGGCTTCTGCGCTTAGATGGAAGCTCGGGCTTCTTGGATGCTTCTTGTCGCGGCGCTTGCTTTCATGCTTGAAATGGAAAAGCTGGCCTCGGCTGAGGCTGTGGCAATGTTGGCTTCTATGCTTGAAATGGAAGTGCTGGTCTCTGCCCAGGTAGTCGCTGCGGCGATGCTGGCTTTCCACGCTTGGGATGGAAGTGCTGACCTCTGCTGAGGCGGTCGCTGCGGCTATGCTAGCTTCCACGCTTGAGATGGAAGTGCTGGCCTCTGCTGAGACAGTTGCTTGCCGTGATGCTGGTGTCTACGCTTGAGATGGAAATGCTGGCCTCTGCTGAGGCGATCGATGCAGCGACTCTGGCTTCGACGCTTGAGATGGAAGCACTGGCCTCTGCGGAGGTGATCGCTGCGGCGACTCTGGCTCTGACGCTTGAGATGGGAGCACTGGCCTCTACGGAGGCGGTCGCTGCGGCGATGCTGGCTTCTGTGCTTGAGATGGAAGCACGGGCCTTTGTGGAGGCTGTCGCTGCGGTGATGCTGGCTTCTACGCTTGAGATGGAAGCAAGGGCCTCTTGCGGAGGTGGTGTTATGGTGATGCTGGCTTCTATGCTTGAGATGGAAGCACGGGCCTCTGATGAGGTGTTCGCTGTGGCGGTGCTGGCTTCAGCTGTGATGTCTGATGCGGTGTAGCGCGAGATGCTATCGCTGGCCTCTGCGGAAGCGTTCGCTGTGGCGATGCTGGCTTCTGCGCTTGGGATGTAAGCATGAGCCTTTGCGGAAGCGGTCGCTACGGCGAAACTGGCTTCTGCGCTTGAGATGGAAGTACGGGCCTCTGCAGAGGCGGTCACTGCGGCGATACTGACTTCTACGCTTGAGATGGAAGCACTGGCCTCTGCGGAGGCGGTCGCTGCAGCGATACTGGCTTCTACGCTTGAGAGGGAAGCACGGGCCTCTGCAGAGGCGGTCGCTGCGGCGATACTGGCCTCTGCGCTTGAGATGGAAGCACTGGCCTCTGCGGAGGCAGTCGCTGCGGCGATACTGGCTTCTGCGCTTAAGTTGGAAGCACGGGCCTCTGCGGCGATGTTGGCTTCTGTATTCGAGATGGAAAGCTGGGCCTCTGCGGCGATACTGGCTTCGCCGCTTGAGAGGGAAGCACAGGCCCCTGCGGAGGTGGTCGTTGCGGCGATGCTGGCACCTACGCTTGAGATGGAACTTCTACGCTTGAGATGAAAGCGCGGGCCTCTTTCGAGGCGGTCGCTGCTGCGGTGCTGGCTTCTACGTTTGGGATGGAAGCACGGGCCTCTATCGAGGCGGTCACTGCCGCGATGCTGGCTTCTGCTGTAGAGTCTGCTGCAGCAGAGCCCGAGACGTGGGCGCTGGCCCCTGCGGGCGCGGTCTGAAGCAACGGGTCTTGAATGAAATCCCTGGTGATTGCTGAGGTGGTTGCTGTGGTGGTGAGGTCTCCCGCTAGGGAGATGAAGGCCGAAGTGGTGGAGGTTCAAGCCCGTGCAGGTGAAGGGATGGATTCTTTAGATGATTCGGGAAATGAGGGTTCGATGGGCTTCCCTGATGATGGAGCGATCTGACCTGATGTAGCTCTTGAAAGCTTCTGATGTCCAGCGCCCTAGTGCTTGAATTTGAGACTGCGAGAGGCTTTTTGGGCGGCTGTGGTTGCTGCGCCTATGCGGAAGGAGTGGCCGGAAAAGTGGTCTGCGGGGATGCCGGACAGGAGCAGGACGGCTTTGAGGTGCTTTTCGAACCAGAAGCGTGTAGCTGGGCGGTTGGATTCGTCGACGAAGAGAGGATCCAATGTGGTTTTGGTTTGGGATTTCCTGAAGTGAAGGTAGGCTAGGAGGGTCTGATAAGGTTGAATCGGTGACTGAAGGTTGAAAATATAGACGAAATGGCCTCTCCTGGTTTGGTCAGTCTTGCTTTCCTTGATGGAGTATGACATTGTCTCTGGATCGAGTGGAGATTTCCGAGGATCTTAGAAAACCGAAGAATGCCTGGATTAACATGGCGTCGAGTGTGCGGGCGACGTACATGGAGTGGTATCCTTTGCGGAGGGTAGAGGTGCATTTGGTTAGTATTTCCGAGGTTATGGGTTGCCTGGCATCTGGACGGGTGGGCTGGGTTCTCTGGATGCTCTTGATGATCATAGATGTTTGTGAGCTTGCTATGGCTGTTGATTGAGAGTTGAATATGAGTTTATGGAAGAATGGACTCCGCTCAGGTATCCTTAATTGAGCTGGCCTGAAGGTTTATTGAAATGTAGAGGAAGGAGATGAATGAGGTGATGGTGATGAGAGAAATCGGGAAAGGGGATGTTGTACCCCTGGTGAAAAGACCTGAAACTTTTACATGCGGTGAGATATGCTTGGAGGGTCCTAGAGGGGATGGCCTGAATGATGGAGCTGAGAGAGGCATCGAGGAGGGTTTTCAGGGGGAGGTTTATTGGAAGATCAGCTCTGATAGGGAGGTACCAGTTCGGGCGCCAGCAGCTTGAACTTCTGCCAGAATCTGTGATCTGATGGTTCCTGAGACGGGAGGCGGTTCCATGCCAGTGCGTTGGCTGGCATGGGCATCGCTGATGCTGTGGCCAAAGAGAATTGCGGACGGGCCTGTGGAAAAGAGAGAAGGGAGGGAATGGCAGCCGCTTGAGCGGCTAGCGGAGGCATGCTCGCGCTAGCAGCGGCTTCTTAAGTGGCTGTGTAAGGTCCGGGGACCGGCGCCTGAGTCGCTAGCGGAGGCAGCCTCACGCTAGTGGTCAAGAGCCTGGGGCGGGGAAGGGGTATGAGTGAGCCGGGGCTCCGGGTGGTAGCAAGCTAGCGTAGCTTGGGTGGCTAGCAGTGACAGCTACTGATGGGGCGTTGGCGGGAGCCGTGCGCTGCAATGCGGCTGGAGGGATGAGCTGCTGGAATCTCTCGACTGGGTGGTCCATGGCGTCCTAGGAATCCGTGGTGCTACCCATGCTGGCTGGTGGCTTGCTTGCGCTGCTGAGGTGGCTTGAGGTGGCCTGCTGCTGCGACCTGACGATCGTAGGCTCTTTCTCGTGAGCAGGAGTTTGAACTGGACATGTTGTGGTCGAATGTCGTCTTGTGTAGCCGGAATATGATACTGAAAAGTCTGGGGATTGTTCGCTTCTGGCTGGGGACTGCCCGAGAGCGCATATGACCTGCAGGTATGCGACGATGTTTAGTTTCGTATGGCGAGTATGTGAGCGTATAAATGTCTCTGACACCTCAGTGAACACACAAGGTCTGTTTGCAAAGGTTAAAACAATAGTTGCAAGTTTACATCGATAGTGATAAAGTCTTGTGTAGGTGATACCTGTGCTTGAAGAAGGAGTTATTCCAGCGTGTGCATGATGCTTAGCTTTATGTGCGAGCAGGGAGACGCTGAGAGTGAGTAAGTTACCGTATGATACGGAAAAAAGTTTTAGTTAACCAACAATCCCTTTCGGAAGTGCCGATTATGTTACTAATCTCTGGAATTTTACGTTGTTTGACTGTCGTTCGTTGAACAGCACGGGCGCCGAGGAGGTGCACCCGTGCTGGCCATCGATATACCATTCTTGAGTGCAGCAGTGGCAACGGCATGACAGTGGATAAAGCAAAATGTAATTTCAAGTAAAAAGATTGTACTCACCCAGCTTCTTGCGCAACAGCGAGTTCGGCGGTTCAAACACTAGTAAACTCAGTTTTTTACATCGTACATTGTGAGGTAACTGAAATGAGTCATAGAATTTGGGGTTGATTAGAGTGACTGCATGGAACGACAGAATGAATTGTTTCACCCAAGATGATTGTTTTTCTTTGCAGAAGATGGGTGTACAGCCATTGAAACGTTAACATGTTGGCATTAGCGTATCGTTATTGGATTGGGTCGAAATACGGTGATCTTGCGAGCCTGACTAGCATATGTTTACTGGTGCCGGCGTCTGAACACTCGTGTCCCATTAGCAGTGAGCTAGCAGCGAGCCAGCGTTAGCAGCGAGCCAGCGTTTAGCAACGAGCTAGCATACTAGCAGCAATTGCATCTGGGAACGAACGAGGTGACGTGCGCGACGTAAACCAGCGGGGATACGGAATCACTTCCCGAAACTGCGAGGAAGAGGTAAGTGGAAATGTTGCTTACGGATTGAGCCTGCTGCTCGGCTGCAGCGCTTTTAAAATCCGTAGGATCCCTTGAATACCTTACGTCCTTCCTGAGTTAATGAAATCATTTTAGAGTTTGGTTTTCGTTTGGGAATATTTATCGAAAAGCAAAAAGAACCGTGTATTGCAAACAAGCTGCTGTTTTGCGTGTGCGTCTATGAGCAACGCTGTTGTGAAACGTCCGAGACATGATTACTACTTGTAAAGATCCTCGGACATAGCATCGAACGAAACTTATCGATGCTGATCTGAAGAGATGAAGCAGGTAAGATGGTTTCCCTATTTATAAGAGTGCTTGCTTGAGCTGATAGGGTAGACGCGGTGATTGCTGATGGTAGACCAGCCGGGCTGATTAAATGCTGGGTAGATGCGGTGATTACTGATGGTAGACCAGCCTGGCTGATTATATGCTCCGTCTCCTCCCGAACTTTGTTAATTAAACATCATGTAGGGCATCTCTTTGTTGAGGTGGGTTGTGGAAAGCTGCTTCCTCCTTCTCCTCCTCTTCTTCCACCTCGTCTAGTAAAGTTGCACCTCCAGTGACTTCAATGCTGTGTAGCATTGCTGTAACTACTACTACAGCACAACATCTTTGTGGCTTCAGACGCAGACGCTGAAGGAAATATGAGTGACACCAGACCCAACAATGCAGATGACCTGAGGCCACTATCAAAGCAACCTGGGCTTCCATTACACCTGAGCAGTGCCACAGGCTGATTGCTGCCATGCCACGCCGCATTGATGCAGTAATTCATGCAAAAGGAGGCCCAACCGAGTATTGAGTGCATAGAAATAAACATACTTTAAAGAACCCTGACATTTCTGTTTAAAATATCCTTTTTCTTTATTAATATTCTAATTTGCTGAGACACTGAATTTTGGGTTTTCATTATCTGTAAGCCATAATCATCAACATTTCAAGAAATAAAGGCTTGAAGTATTTCACGCTATGTGAAATGAATCTATATAATATATGGGTTTCACGTTCTGAAATGAGTGACAAAAAATATTGAGCTTTTTCACGATATACTAATTTTTTGAGATGTACAGTATAGGCTACCTAAAGGTGCTGTTTGAATGGGCATGATAGGCACGTATCGATGGCGTGAGATGCGTGTCTCACCGCATTTACATGAGCATGCACTTTTGGTTTGATTTAATCCCGGATCCCTAATCCAATTGATGACTTTTCATTAAACTCTTAGTATCTAAGAGCAGCATCTATGAAATGTGCGTTATACTTTAAACATTCGAAATGCCACGTGTTATGCATTGCAAAGTTAGGAAACGCGAATGTAAACTGTATTTGCAGACGCGTTTCAAACGAATTGATCATAATGCTTGCATAGACTTCAGTGAAATGCGCTGGTTTCTCTCGGCGTTCTGAGCTGGTTTGTGCTCATCGACAAACAACTCAAGCACTTATCAGCTCCATCCAGCGCATTTACATTAAATGTGATTACTAGTGGATAATTTCACTCGCTTCCATGTCCAAGTGTATTCTTCCAAGTGTCTCATAGCAGACCTGTTGTTGTGCAGTTTCTGTTCATGTGTGCAAAGACATTTTAGAAATCTCGACCAGATAATGTTTTACGGCAATGTACCTAATAAAGATTATGTAGGCTATGTGTGGTAACCCTATCTACATACAGTTTAGGGTGATATTAAATGACTAGATTGCCTTCTCTATGCAACTTTGTCAACCTCGTTTCGTTTGGTCACACCACAAGGTGTCCCTGTGGCTTTAAAGCTTCAGCACCGCCGCTCTGAGATCGATTGCTAATGTCTGAGGTGAAACACGCCCCCACTCATTAGCATACAGACAAAGAAATACATAAATAAATAAATGTGAAAATAAATAAATGTGAAAATAAATACATATATGAATGAAAGTGGAAATAAATAAAAGTGGAAATAAATAAATGTAGAAATAAATACATTTAAAAATAAATAAAAGTGAAAAAATATATAATTACTCATAAATGAGGAAATAAAAGTATAAATTCTCATTTATTTTTGCTCTTTTACATTTCTTCATGGATTTATTTTTGTATTTATTTATTTTTAATTAAGTCAGGTTTGGAATTCCATACGATTTACGTAAAACGAGGGAACGAATTAATAAAATGCGGACACGATTTACATAAATCGAGGGAACGAATAAAACGTGGCCACGATTTACATAAATCGAGGGAACAAATTAATTAAACGTGGCCGTGATTTTGTCATGAATAGTCAGGGAGAACGTCTTGGTTACGGATGTAACCTCAGTTCCCTTTCTGTCGGTCTCTCGACGTTGTGTCGAACCGACAGAATGGGGTTTGTCTTGAGAACCTATCATCTTCTGAGTATTTAGAAAAGGCCAATGAAAATAGGCGAATGAAATTTGCATGCCGGGCTCCTCCCCGGATGTCCGGGTATAAGAGGGAAGCCGGCGTGCTCATTCATTCACCTTTTGTTCTTCAGAGCCTACGCATCTGATGAGCTTCTCTACGATCTTGGTGATCATTCTTTCTGCTGGACATCTACCACATGGACAGCGGACGGTCCCTTCCTGCAGTGACTCTTCCCTGGGCGTCTCGGCAGTTCCGGAGGTGTTCGAGCAAATTTTCTTTTCTAAAAGAGCAAATTTCTCCAGCGTGGCTTGTCCCGCTGTTCTCATGGGTGCAACACACTCATCGAGGAGGGGGACAGACACAATGCCTGCTTCCAGTACGCTAGGGCAGACGTTGTGGATACGTCCTGCCCGCACTGCGGGCGGTGACGATTCAGACGTTG
>NW_026634173.1:23996-26061 GCF_024868665.1 Triplophysa rosa
CCGTTCACACCTCGTCTCGCTCGTCTGACCGTTCCCCAGGAGACGGTCCGCCGTCTTATTCCTCAATCACGTATTCGGACACGATGCGTGATGATGAGATGTCTCTTGCAGCATCGGGGGGTGACGTACTCCCATCCGACTCCGACGATTCCTCGGGCTCCCTCGGGGGGTCGAGCCCAGGAAGAAGCGGACGTCGAAATGTCAGCCATGCTTTCCCGGGCCGCCGTGAGTGTTGGGTTGCAGTGCCCGCACTGCCTCTCCCGGCGCTCGCGGCTGGCTACATGGCGCCTCAGGTTTGAGCGCGGCTCCAAGCCGCGCCTGCCCCCAGTGCCGTGTTTACCGGAAGTGCATGAGGAACTTAGTAAGACCTGAAACGCCCCTTTCCGGCACGTTTCACGTCAAACAAAGTTCCGTCACCCTCTCTTCCCTCGAGGTTGAGACAGCTAGAGGATACGTCGATGTCCCCGAGGTGGAGTATGCCGCCGCGGTGCACTCGTGCCCGTAGGCGGTGGCCACCTGGGGGGGGCTCGACCTAGACTCCGGTCCAAAGCATGTGGGGTCTCGGCATCTCTGGTGTCGAGTGCTTACATTGCGGCGGACCAAGCTGCCTCCTCTCTCCACGCTATGGCTCCTGCCAGGCCAGGGCGTTGAGAGAGCTCCACGAGGGTAAGACCGACCCAGCGCTTATGCAGGAACTCCGTGCCGCCACCGACCTCGCTCTACAGGCGACCGAGGTGACCACGCGGGCCCTGGGTCAGACGATGTCCACACTTGTGGTCCATGAGAAACTCCTCTGGCTGATCCTTGCGCAGATGAGTAACGCCGAGAAGGTCCGCTTTTTCGACACACCCGTCTCGCAAGGGGGGGCTGGTTGGTGTTACTGTCAAGCCGCTGCGGCCCCGCTCACCCCCCGCCCGTCGGAGGGCGCGAGACCCGCACGCGGCCTCCCCCGCAGGGTTCTCGACAGTAAAGAAGCAGTCCTCCGTGCCGCGACTTGGCCGCCTCGCTTCCCAGCAGCCCTGGTCCTCTTCGACGCCCTCCAGCTCTGGCGCCCCGCACTCAGGCGGCCCCCCTGGAGGAGACAGCGAAGAGGAGACAATCGCCCCATCAGCAGCCGCGGTGAAGCGGCCTTCATGGGAAGACCTCAGGGGGATCGAGGCAACCATTGGGCCCGACCCCAGCCACATCGCTGGGAAGTCGGATTGGGACGGATCGTGCCCACTTACTCTCAAAAAAGAGAGCTTCCTCTCTCTCTGGGTTATCACAGCCGCTCCCACCCTCTGCACGACGGTGAATGGCGAACTCGACGTTGCGTCATGGCGAAGCGCAATGTCGAGTATAAACACCAGCCCTAAGCACTCTCAGTCAGACAGTGCGTTGAGCTGCGCAGTCGCCAGGCAGGAAAAACAGCAGAGCCGATCTCCTCCCCGGGGGACCTCCCCTGGCAAGGAATCCGTACTGCTAGCCATTGAACCACCCCCCGGGGGGACGATGAAAAAGATCGTACCTTTAGTCCCTGTCTCATTTCTGGGAGCCTGTCCGGCTTCCCAGACTGTCAGGCTGGCTAGGGAAGACGATCCGTCTCGGCTACGCGATCCAGTCTCCTCACGCCCGCCAAGTTCAGCATCCTATATACCTCAGTCAGAGGCTAGGATGTTCCCGTTCTTCGGGCCGAGGCCGCCACCCTTCTGGTGAAGGGAGTGATCGAGCCCGTCTCACCAGCCGAGATGTTCAGTGGGTTTTACAGCCTGTACTTCATTGTCCCCAAGATAGGCGGGGGGTTGCGCCCTATCTTGGGTCTGTGTGTTCTGAACAGGCACCTACACAGTAGCTGCCTTTCAGGTTGATCACGCAGAAGCGCATCCTGACGTCCGTCAGGTGTCAGGACTGGTTCATGGCAATCGACCTGAAGGACGCGTACTTCATGTCTCGATCCTCCCTCGACATCGGCCGTTCCGACGGTTCGTGTTCGAGGGACGGGCATATCAGTACAGGGTCCTCCCCTTCGGTCTGTCCCTGTCTCCACGAGTCTTTACGAAGGTCGTGGAAGCCGCCCTCCTTCCCC
>NW_026634173.1:30364-32406 GCF_024868665.1 Triplophysa rosa
GTCTCGATCCTCCCTCGACATCGGCCGTTCCGACGGTTCGTGTTCGAAGGACGGGCATATCAGTACAGGGTCCTTCCCTTCGGTCTGTCCCTGTCTCCACGAGTCTTTACGAAGGTCGTGGAAGCCGCCCTCCTTCCCCTTAGGGAAGGAGGTGTGCGGGTACTAAACTATCTCGACGACTGCTCAGTTTGGCGCACTCTCAAGATCTGTTGTGTACACACAGGGACCTGGTTCTCCGGCACCTAGATCGGTGGGGCTACAGGTCAACTGAGAAGAGCAAGCTCTCCCCGGTGCAGAGCGTCCTCTTTCTCGGTAGGGAATTCTCTGTCCTCATGAGCGGCCCTGCTCACCCCCCGCAGGGGGCGCGAGACCTGCGACGAGGAAGCCCGCACCCACGCGGCCTCCCCAGAGGCAGTGCGACTGAATACAGAGCGCACCCGATCAGTGTTGAACTGCCTGAAGCTTTCAGACAGTCAGCGGTCCCCCTGAAACAATTTCAGAGGCTCCTGGGATACATGGCATCCTCGGCGGGGGTGGTCCCCCTCGGGTCGATGCACATACGACCGCTCCAACACTGGCTACAGAGTCAAGTTCCATGGAGAGCGTGGCACACCGGTGTATGGTCACATGCTTTCTGCCAACACACCCTAACCCCCTGGTCTCCATGACCTTCTTGGGGTTGGGGTGCCATGTGCAAACGGGCAAGCAGTGTCGGGGCGGTGGACGGGCCCCTGCCTGCGTTGGCATTTCAACTGCCTAGAGTTGTTGGTTGTGCTACTTGCATTGAGGAGGCTACTACCTCTCGTGCAGGGCAGGCACGTGCTGGTCCGGTCGGACAGCACAGCTGCTGTGGCGTATATCATTGGAATCGCTCACGGCAGCTAAACATGACTCGCCCGGCGCCTCCTCCTCTGGAGTCAGCAGGTAATCAGTTCCCTGCGAGCCACACACATCCCAGGCGTCCTGAACCAGACAGCCAATGCGCTCTCTCGTCAGTCGACGCCTTGTGGGGAGTGGCGACTCCATCCCCGTGCAGCCAGCTCATTTGGGAGAGGTTCGGCCAGGCACAGGTGGTCCTGTTGCCTCCCCGGATTCCACCCATTGTCCGCTTTGGTACTCCCTGTCCGAGGCAACCCTTGGCACGGATGCCCTTGCGCACAGCTGGCCGCGGGACAAGCAGAAATACGCTTCCCCCCCAGTGAGCCACATTGCACAGGTCCTGTGCAAGGCCAGGGAAGAGGAGCATCAAGTGGTACTAGTTACGCCCCTTGGCCTAACCAGGACTTGGTTCTCGGAGCTAAGGCTCTGACAACGACTCCCCCCTGGCCGCTCCCCCTGGCGAACTGCTTCCCCAGGGGAAGGGGCATGTTACGGCATCCCAGGCAGAACCTGGTCTCCATGTCTGGACGGGACGAGGAGATCCTGAGTGACCCACCCCCGGTCTGGTTGGGACGTCACTCAGGCTAGGGCTTCGACCACTGGGCGGCTATACGCCCATAGGTGGCACCTCTTCTCGTCCTGGTGCTCTTCACGGCGAGAGGACCCGCGGAGTTGCTCGGTCGGGTACGAGCTGTCCCGTCCTCAAGAGAGACTGGGGAGTAACCTCTCCCCCTCCACACTGGGAATGTATGTAGCCGCTTCGGCCGCTCATCATGACCCAAGTGCTGGGTAGCCTCGGGGACAGCACGGCCTGGTCATTAGGTTCCTAAGGGGCGCGAGAGGGTGACCACCTTCTGCGCTCCGTACCCTCTTGCGACCTAGGTGGCGGGCCTCAAGAGGCCCCGCCCCCTTCGAGCCTCTCGGGGTTGCCGCTCTTTCTCAGTCCTGATAAAGACGGCTTTCCGCATGGCGCTCACCTCCAAGAGGGTAGGGGATCTGCAAGCACCCTCCGTGTCCACAGATTGCCTATAACTCGGGGCCGGGATTCTCACGTTATCTTGAGACCCCGCCCCGGCTACGTGCCCAAGGTTCCCACCACTCTCCCGAGAGACCAGGTGGTGAACCTGCAGGCGCTCCCCACCGGGGAGGAAGACCCAACCTAT
>NW_026634173.1:35793-50235 GCF_024868665.1 Triplophysa rosa
TTAGACTTATTTTATTTATTTAATGAGTAGATCAGAGACACACATTTTAATAAAGCCTGTAATCAGTTTATACGTCCATTAATACGTACGTTGACATAACACAACTCTTTTTCGCCACCTGCTGGCGTATTATAGAAATGGTCACTGAACGAATCAGTGAACAAATCTGAACGAATCATTTTGGTGAACGAACTGAAAAAGAACGAATCACTCAAATGAATCATAATTCCCATCACTACGCCGCGGACGATTCATTCATTCGAACCGGTTCTTTCTTTTAGTGAACCGGTCGAACCAGTTCAGCTGAATCGTTCCCGTTTAGCGTCTCCCGTAAACACTTCATATCATCCACAAATTAATTCAGTTATTCACTTTCTGGCGTGCATGACAGTCCCGTGGACTTGAACCAATATACCGGAGTTATTTAATTACAACAACAGCACACACTGAACTGAACTGCTGTGTGAAGAGAGAATTTATGAGCACGCGCAGCTCTCGTTCTAGAGTCGAGAGTCGGCAACAGTTTTCGGATCATTATTTTTCAGATCACAAGAATATTGCTCTATCAATGTTTTGTTTTGAAGGAGAAAATAAAACATATATCGCTGGACTCGGACGAGACCGACTAGAACATTTGCGAGACCAATGACCAAGTCCGAGACAAGTCCGAGTTCAAATACCAACGAGTCCAAGACAAGTCCGAGACGATAAAAAAACGTCTCGAGTCCGGACTCGAGTCCGAGAGCACTAGTTGTGTCCCTCATGCCACAACACTGGCCGCCCACCCCAGCGGTCGGGGGAGGATGCTTTAGGCTCCTCAGACCAAAGGTGAATTTCATTCGCCAATTTTCATTGGCCTTTTCTAAATACTCAGAAGATGATAGGTTCTCAAGACAAACCCCATTCTGTCAGTTCGACACAACGTCTCGTTCCCTCCATCAGGGAACCGAGGTTACATCCGTAACCAAGATGTTCCCTGATGGAGGGAACGAGACGTTGTGTCGAACCGACAGATTGGGACTAGAGGTTTGATCTTTGATGGCTAGCAATACGGATTCCTTGCCGGGGGAGGTCCCCCGGGGAGGAGATCGGCTCTGCTGTTTTTCCTGCCTGGCGATTGTCCAGCTCAACACACTGTCTGTCTGAGAGTGCTGAGGGCTGGTGTTTATACTCGACATTGTGTTTCGCCGAGACGCAACGTCGAGTTGCAGTCCACCGTCGACCAGAGGGTGGGAACGGCTGTGATAACCCAGAGAGAGAGGAAACTCTTTTTGTGAGTAAGTGGGCGCTGGCCCCCCGGAGGGGACCAGCAGATGGTAGGACGGGGCAGGAACCGTCCCTATCCGATCCAGCAATGGAGTGGCTGGGTTCGGGCCCGATGGTAGCCTCGATCTCCCTGGGGTCTCTCCGTCAGGGCCGCTTCTGCTTCCGCGACGGCTGCTGACGGGGAGGCGGTTTCCTCTTCGATGTCCTTTTCCGGGAGGCAGCCTGGGAAGGGGGCACTGGAGCCGGAGTCGAAGAGGGCCGGGGCTGCTGGGAAGCAGACGCCGCTCGGGATCTCGAAGGCCTGGAGGCTACAAGTGCACCGCGACGTCACACTCCACCTGGGGGAGATCGACGCATCCTCTAGCCGCCTCACCCTCGAGGGAAGAGAGGGCGACAGAACTTGTTTGACGTGGACGCACTGAAAAGGGGGCGTTCCAGGCCTTACTAAGCTCCTCATGCACTTCCGGTAAACACGGCACTTGGGTGGCGGGTGCGGCTTGGAGTTACGCTCAAACCCGAGGCACCATGTATCCAGCCGCAAGCGCTGGGAGAGGCAGTGCGGGCACTGCAGCCCAACGCTCATGGCGGCCCGGGAAAGCATGGCTGACATTTTGATGTCCGCTTCTTCCTGGGCTCGACCCCCCGAGGGAGGGAGCTCCAAGGAATCGTCGGAGTCAGATGCCAGTACGTCACCCTCCGATGCTGCAAAGGACATTTCATCATCAGGCACCGTTTCAGAATACGTGGTTGAGGAACAAGACTGTAGGACCGTCTCCTGGGGAATGGTCAGACGAGCGAGACGAGGTGCGAACGGTCTGCGAGCCAGTGGCTGATTGATTAACGCTCACAGTAGTCCTCATATCACCCTCGCTGCTCGCTGTAGCGGATGGCAGGGCCGTAGTCCTACAGTCACATAACGGGAAGCAGACGAGGTGGTGGCTGAGTCCCGTGGGAACACAGCCACCCGTGAATGCAACGTCTGAATCGCCAACCGCCGACAGGACGTATCCACAACGTCTGCCCCAGCGTGCTGGAAGCAGACATCGTGTCTGTCCCCCTCCTCGATGAGTGTGTTGCACCCACGAGAACAGCAGGACATGCCACGCTGGAGAAAAAAACTCGAACACTACTGGCACTGCCGAGACGCCCAGGGGAAGTCGCCGCAGGAAGGGACAGTCCGCTGCATCACGTCGTAAGATTCCAGCAGTAATTCGGCGTAGAGTTTGAAGTCTCGAAGTCGATCAAGTCTGAAGGCTCCGAAGAACAAAAGGTGAATGAACGTAGCACGCCGTCTCCCTTTTATACCTGGATATCCGGGGGCGGATTCTGGCAATCAAATTTCATTCGCCAATTTCATTGGCCTTTTCTAAAATTGTCGGAAGCGATAGGTTCTCAAGAGCGTACCCCATCTGTCAGTTCGACACAACGTCGAGAGACGTTGTTCACTGTCTTTTGTTCACCGTATTTAAGTTTGATAGAAAGCATGTTATAGTAAGGCAAATAATTTTGAAGATGATTAGCATTAAAACTGAATCATGAGGATCCCTTTGTGTTTGTTAGCGGTTAGGTTCACATAGCCGCTAGTATCATACGCCAATAAGGTTTTCTCATGTCTTATTGTGTATAAAATAAAGACAATACACATTGAGTTATTTTTACTTTACCATTTATTGAATTTGTCGGAGTAGTCAGGCAGAGGTATAGGGAGCTGGTTAATACCCGTGTTCTCGTGTTGTAAGCACCACTGACGCCTGCGTCAAGGTGCTGTGCAGTCTTCTAAAGGGGTCGGGTGCTCTAGGAGACGCTTATTTAAAGTTCTGGTAGGAACCATTATTCCACTGCGGGGACTGTTTTTTTTTGTTATTTGAGCTGAAGGAAAGTTGTTTCAGTAATTACTGGTTAGAATATATTCTTTATATTAAAATGTATTATTTTCTTACTGATTCATGTTAATCAAATGTTTATTCCTCTGGTTGATTGGTATTTATAGTAGAATGGTATGTTCTAGTGCTTAAATCTAGACTAAAGACGCATCTTTTTAATCTTGCATACACTACTCTTCCATAATATAAATCTTCAGAGGGTTTAGGCTGCATTAGTTAGATCAACCGGAACCAAAAACACAACTGATGTACTTGTTGCATCAAAGAGTACAGAACAGTACTCTACTCTCAGCCAGTCTTGTCTCATTGTTCCAAGGTTACCACAGCGAGCAGGATGCAGTTCATGGCCTGACCTGATGGTAGAGCGGAGAATGGGAAGTGGGGACCTGACAAGAGCTGAGATGATAGAGCTGGATAAAGAAGGACGCGGTCTCTTGACATGTCTTCACCACAAAACTTCAAATGCTATTAGATTATTAATGATAATCTTAAACTATAATTTATTTTATTATTAAGTTTATTTATTTTATTTAGCCTTGTTGTGCAAGTTCTCTGGAGCTTGTGCAGAGGCAGCAGCTTTTGCCAGAGGGGAACTGGAATCCCCTGGTTGGGCCTGGGTTCTCCTGAGGTTTTTTTTCTCGATTAGAGTTTTGGGTTCCTCGCCACCGTTTGCATACTGTTTTTGCACTATCTGCCTGACCGGGGGGGCTGCTTTAGAATTTTAAAGTTTTACTTAATTAATATTGCATATAGGAATTTATTATCTGTTATATTTGACCTGTGCTTCTCTCTCCTTTATCCTAAATGTGTGCTCTCACTGAGCGTGTGTGTGTGTGCGTACTTGTCTGTGTATGTATGTGTGTGTGTGTGTGTTGTGTGTGTGTGCGTGCGCATCCGTGTGTGTGTGTGTCTCTGTGTCTGTGTGTGTTGGTGCGTGTGCGTGTTCTGTGTGTGGAGTGTTTTGTGTGTGGGTGTGTCTGTCTTCTGTGTTTTCAACCTTTTCTTGTTTTTGCAGGTACAACTTTGATTGTTTTGCTTGTAGTCAATGTGTCTCATGTGCAGCTGCTTTGTAACAATGAAAATTGTAAAAGCGCTATATAAATAAAGTTGAGTTGAGTTGAGTTAACCTGGTGAACCTGTTCTATTTAAGTCTGTCTCTCTTAGACACTTGAAAAGGAAGAGGGTGCTAGAGTGTTAAACCTAGTGACGGTTTTGCTGCTACAGCATAAGTTTTGGTCATAGTTAGCATGAACAAGTGAGTACCTAGAAGCTTAGATGTACAGTTATGTTATTTTTTTTATTTTATTTTTTTTATTCACATTCAAATTTATGAATTTGTCAACCTGAACTTCTTTATATACCTTAATAAAACTCCTTTTGGGAATTATCCTGTGTTTCGTCTGAGCCTTCCTACCACCTCCCTTGACCGAGTGGCATTCATTACCACACATGGTGGCAGCGGTGGCTCCAGTCCAGTAGGGGGCATGATGATTTACAGATGGGTCCAAAGAAACAGGCTGTGTTGAGAACTTTGGATGAGACTCGAGGGGAGTCAAACACAGGCCAGATGGCGGTAAGCTCGACCCCAGAGGAAGGCCAAGAAGAAACCATAGAAGATCTATCTAAGATGTTACAGTCCTCCATACAGTCACAACAAACAAGAGAGGATCTGCTGCAAAAAGAAGCCCAGCGACAAGAACACAGATGGCGGGCCTTACAACATCAAAAAGAATGTAGCAGTAGACACAGCTACAAAATGAGGTCCAACTGCACAAGCAAGATCAGCAGTCTTTGGGAGGTGCGACAGCAGTAGACCTCTCCCAGTAGTTAAATGCTGCACCCCCTGCACAGCAAAGTAAGCTTCAAGCTCAGAGCCCTAGTCCAGTACCACCTTCTTTATCGATGCAGTGGCAAAGACCTCCGTGCACGGTGTCGCAAGGCCCGAAGATACTTCCCCTTCAAGAGGATGAGGATATTGAACATTACCTGACCACATTTGAACACATTGCGCAGGCCTGGAGATGGCCAAAAGAGGACTGGGCTTTACATTTAGTACCTCTTATCACAGGCAAGGCACGGGCGGCCTATGTGGCCATGGACATTGCTGATAGTTTGGATTATGAGAATGTGAAAAGTGCTGTTCTGCTCAAATATGAAATTAGCTCGGAGACTTACAGGCAACGATTTCAAACCAATATTATTCAAGATGGTGAGACACCTAAAGAACTCCAAGCGAGGTTAAAGGATTCAATTCAATTCAATTTTATTTATATAGCGCTTTTCACAATGTGCATTGTTCCAAAGCAGCTTTACAGGAGAAAATAAGAAAAACTGAAAAACACAAAAAAGGTAAAACACAGCCCAGTGCATGGTGTTTATAGAACAATCAAGATTATTCTAGTAAATAATATCTAATAAATGCAGGCTCCCGGTGGTTTATTTAGCATATTTTGCATTAAGTGAATGCTTTGCTGAAAAGATGTGTCTTTAATCTAGATTTAAATTGGGAGAGTGTGTCTGACCCTCGAATAGTATCGGGAAGGCTATTCCAGAGTTTAGGTGCTACGTATGAGAAAGCTGTGCCCCCTTTGGTGGATCTAGTTATTCTAGGTGTTATCAAAAGTCTGGAGTTTTGAGATCTTAGGGATAACATGTAAAAACCCATGGGATGACATGTGCAACATGTGGGGACGTGAAGAACATGTGATCACATGTGGAGACATGTCGCATATGTTATCCCATGGGTTTTTACGTTATCCCATGGGTTTCACGTGGGAATTCACATGGATTTCACACCAAAAATGTTCCAAAAACACACATTTCACATGTGATCACACGTGTTTTTTGCACATGTGAATTTCGTGTGTCTTTTCTGTAAGGATAAGTAGTGCGTTACAGTAGTCAAGTCTTGATGTCACAAATGCATGAATAAGCTTTTCTGCATCAGCCACACATAAAATATTTCGTAATTTGGCAACATTTCTAAGGTGGAAGAAGGCTGTTTTGTGACATTTGAGACTTGACTACTGTAATGCACTATTTAGTGGTTGACATGTGATTTTTAAATAACAGGTTGCTGTCTAATATAACGCCTAGGTCTTTAACTGTATTTGTTGGAGTAACAGTGCAGCCTTCAATTTGCAGGTTATAATCCGAAATATTCTGCTGACGTGTCTTTGGTCCGATAAGTAATATTTCTGTTTTATTAGAATTTTATAGAAATAAATTAGAAGTCATCCAATGTTTTATATCTTCGATGCACTCTGCCAATTTGGATAGCTGGAACGTATCATCTGCCTTGATGAGATATATAGCTGAGTATCATCTGCATAACAGTGGAAGCTAATTCCATGTTTTCTAATAATGTTTCCAAGGGGCAGCATGTATATGGAGAATAGCAAGGGTCCTAAAACCGATCCCTGAGGCAATCCATAATTTACTTGCGTTAGATTTGATGATTCCCCATTTAAGTGGACAAATTGATGTCTGTCTGATAAGTAAGATCTGAACCATTGTAGTGCATGTCCCTGAATACCGGTATAATTGTGTAAGCGATCTAGAAGTATTTTATGGTCTACAGTATCGAACGCAGCACTAAGGTCAAGCAGGACTAGGAGTGAGATGTTACCTTTATCTGATGCTATAAGCAGGTCGTTTGTAATTTTAACGAGCGCAGTTTCAGTACTATGATGCGGTCTAAAGCCTGACTGAAATTTTTCGTGTATGTCATTATTTTGTAAGAAAGAGCACAACTGAGTGGACACTACTTTTTCAAGTATTTTAGACAGGTAAGGGAGATTTGAAATCGGTCTGTAGTTTCCTAGTTCATTGGGGTCTAAGTTTGGTTTCTTGATAAGAGGCTTAATGACGGCCAGTTTAAAGGGTCCTGGGACATGGCCTAGATTAATTGACGAGTTGATAATGTTATAAATGGGCTTAATTGCAATGGGTAAGAACTCTTTTAATAATTTAGTTGGTATGGGGTCTAATAAGCAAGTTGTAGGTTTAGATGTTGCAATAAGTTTAATTAAATCTTCCTACTTTATAGGTGAAAAACACTGTAGCCTTTCTTTTGGGGCGATGGTTGGTACTAATTCATAGGACAGACTTGAAGGTTGAGTTTTTACTATTTTGTCTCGTATGTTTTCAATTTTCTCTGTAAACAAATTCATGAATTCATTGCTACCAAGGTGCGGTGGAATAACCAGCTCAGGTGATGTCTGTTTATTTGTTAATTTAGCAACTGTACTGAATAAAAACCTTGGATTGTTTTTGTTAGTTTCTATGAGGTTGCGGAGGTGCTCAGCCTTTGCTGCTTTTAGTGCCTTTTTGTAACAGTTTGCACTCTCTTTCCACATAATTTTAAAGACCTCTAATTGGGTTTGTTTCCATTTGCACTCCAGTTTACGTGTTTCTCTTTTAAGGGCGTGAGTGGTGCTATTGTACCATGGTGCTACGTTTTTCTCATTAATCTTTTTTGACTTCATAGGTGCGACAGCTTCTAATGTATTAGAGAAAATAGTGCCCAATTTGCTGGTCATGTCATCGAGCGATTCTGTATTTATTGGTATGTTTATTAAAGGAGTCAGATCTGGCAAACTCTTTGCGAAACTATCTTTAGTAGTCGAGGTAATTGTTCTACCCTGTAGATAACGAGTTAAACGGCTGATTTCTGCAGTGCGCAGTGTACATGTTGTAAGATAGTGATCGGTGACATTGTCGCTTAGAGGTATAATATCTATATTGGTTAGATCGGCTCCGTGAGAGATATAGTCAAGTCTAGTGTATAATTAAATCGATGAGTGGGTTACTCCAAAAGAGTGTAATAGCTCTGTAAACGCCACTGCTAATGCATCGTTAGCACTATCTACGTGGATATTAAAATCTCCGACAATTAGTACTTTATCAACGTTAACCAATAGGTCTGATAAGAAGTCTGCGAACTCTTTCCGAAAATCAGTGTAGGGACCAGGGGGTCTATACACAGTAGCCAACGTAAAAGAAAGCAATGGTTTTTTACTTTCGTTTGGAACAATTATGTTCAACGCAAGCACTTCAAATGATTTAAATTTATGCTCTGTTCTCTGAGTTATAGTAAGAAAGTCTCTAAAGATTGTTGCGACACCACCACCTCGACCAACCGGACGTGGCTCATGCATATAACAGTAGCTTGGTGGGGTACACTCATTTAAACCGTAATAATCATTTGGTTTAAGCCAGGTTTCGGTAAGGCAAAGTATATCAAAACTGTTGTCTGTGATCATTTAATTTACCATAACTGCTTTTGAATTTAGTGATCTAATATTAAGTAGGCCGAACTTTATGAGTTGGTTTTGGTCGTTTATTACATTGTCTTCAGGTTTAATCACGATCAAATTTTTTCTCTGGGTTTTGCCTAAATTATTATTTTGTAGTATTATTCAGGGGACAGATACGGTCTCTATGCATTTGGAAGCAGTAACATTTATAACAGTTGAGTGGGAGGAACACAGACTATGATCAAAGTTTTGACTTACCGGTGGGAGACGTAGTCAAACGGTGCGTAGCGTCTTTGAGATGTTGTCAGACAGAAGGATCTTTATGATATATGGATAACACCGGGGCAACGGACTAAAGGAGGAGATTGGAGATGCTATCATATTGGAGCAGTTCCTCAAAATCCTCAATCCTGAGATTAGAACATGGATTAAGGAGCATAACCCGTCTTCTTCTAAGCAGGCTGCAGAACTGGCAGAGACATTTATTTCAGCAAGGCGTTTTCCTTACCATCTGGGGTATACACAAAGCAGGTCCAGTAGCTCGTCAGGTACGTCTGGGGTTACTTACGGAAGTAGGAGTAGCACACCAAAAGGTCTTAACACTACATATGTCCCTCAGGTTAAAACTGTTAACATCAAATGACAATATACTTCCGATAGAGATAAACTCCTGACAAACCCTCATCAGAGGGATAGATCCCCATTTTTGTGTCATGCATGTGGAGAACAGGGGCATAAGGCGGCAGATTGCCCATTACAGAAGGCCGGTAGTTCACATTTTTGCTACTCTCCCTGAACATTAGATCCACACTATGAAGCAACACACAACATTGACACTGTTATCTCAGTAAAAATAGGAGGCAGATTGTTCAAGGCGCTGGTGGATACAGGTTCCAGCCAGACCTTAGTCAGACAAGAATGTTTGAATGAAGCACAGACACTATTTAAGGGTAGCCTGAAGGTACGACGTATTCATGGAGATGAAAAATAATTTCCAGTCATTGATTTAGATGTTCAAATCGAGGGCCAAGCTTACCTTTTAACGGTTGGTGTTGTGGATAAAGCTCCCTACTCTGTTGTATTAGGCAGAGATGTACCGGTGCTAATTCATTTACTGCAGGATGATAAGGAGGTGGCTGACGCTAGAGTGGTCACAAGGTCACAGTCTAGGCAGCTGCTAGATCCTTTACCTTTTGCTGTAGTCGCTAAAGAGAAGAAGACAAGAAGGGAGAAGCGGCTGCAGAAAGTCAAGGGCACAACGGTCGCTGAGCATCTCCCTAAACCTAGTGATGACAGTTTAGACATAATATCACACAATATTGCAGAATTGCAAAGGCAAGATGTCTCGCTGCAATCTTTGTTTGATAAAGTTGGCAGGAGAGATGCTAGAAATGTTGTTACAGACAGTGAGCAGTTTGTTGTAAAGGACAAAAAGTTGTATCGGCAGTGTAATGCTGCAGAACAGCTCATAGTCCCTACTTCCCTAAGATTGATGATCTTGAAGCTGGGTCATTCTACCCTGTGGGAAGGCCATTTAGGTCAGCGGAAGACACTGGCTAGGGTGGCTAGTCGATTTTATTGGCCAAGGCAATATATGGATATTGTGGAGTTTTGCAAGTCATGTCCTGAGTGTCAGTTGTCTGCCCCAATCAAGAAGGGAGACAGGGCCCCCTTGGTTAACCTTCCTGATGTGCCATTTACAAGAATAGCTATGGATGTGGTAGGCCCCCTAGAGAGGAGCAGGACAGGGAATTGTTACATACTAGTTGTTTACGACTATGCTACATGATACCCAGGTTTTGCGCCGTTCGAGCTGCTCTACGGCCGCCAAGTTCGTGGGCCTTTCGATATACTCAAAGAGGCTTGGGAAGGAGACAATCCACAAGAACAAACCAGCGTAGTATCGTATGTGCTGAAAATGAGAGAGAAAATGGACTCATTGGCGGAATTAGTCCGACAATTGTCATGACAACATGACAAGAGCTCAGCAGCAACAGAAGCTGTGGTACGACAAATCTTCAAGGAAGAGGGTATTGGAAGGGTTTTGCTCCTCCTGCCAACTTCGGATAATGGACTGCTTGCAAAGTGGCAAGGACCTTATGAGGTCCTTAGAAAAGTGGGGGAAACCAATTATGAAATCAGCCTACCAGACCGTCGGAAAAAGACTCAGATATTCCATGTGAATCTACTTAGGCCATGGAGGAACAGGCAATGCTCGGTGATGGAGCATCTATGGGCACGTTCAGTAGAGGAGGAGGAGGAGATGGATGAGCAATATTTCCCGACCAGCCAAGATTGACCAGCCAACTCAACAGTTGTCCTGATCTGAGTCACCTTTCATGTGAACACAGGCAGCGGCTTGAGTCCCAGATTCCAGAAGGTCTCTTAAGTGACACACCAGGAAGTACAAGCGTGACACAGCATGACATTCGTCTGTTGGCTCCGGGCCCCATCCGTCAGACAAACTGTAGGGTTCCAGCACGCCTTGTTCCTGACTTGAAAAAAGAGATTCAGGTTATGTTGAACCTTGGGGTAATTGAAACATCAAAGAGCGAATGGTGCAGCCCAGTGGTCCTTGTAGCTAAAAAGTATGGGACCCTAATGTTTTGTGTGGACTTTTCAAAGCTAAATGTCATTTCTACTTTTGACCCATACCCCATGCCTAGAGTGGATGAGTTGGTGGAGCAGTTGGGGAATGCCAAGTTCCTGACCACTGTAGGGTATGGTCGGATCAAAGTTTACCATCTGTGATCGTAAAACACAGTAACCTCTAAGCAGGACTACGACCAGGCACCAACAAGTCTGGCCAAATGTCCTATTCTCAACACCTTCATCACTGACCAGGACAGATTCAGATACTCTCCCCTAGACTTCAAAGGAGGTTCTTGGGGGAGGACAGGACTGTTCACCAAAGTGAGAAAAGCCATGTGGCCCCCAGGGACTGAGAGCCTCAAATTCTTCCAAAAGAATGTCTCTTTCCTTAGCCACAAAAGACTGGTTTAAAGTGTATACACGTGAATCTCCACATTGTATGCTTGTCTCTATGTTATTCTCCTTCACCTGTAACCTCAAAGGCATATGTGCTTAGTGGTATTCTGTGTATATTTACATTCTTGTCCAAACTACAGGTCAATGTAATTGTAACCCCTTTATGTTTCATATCTACGTGTTTCCCTTTTCATGTCTTAGAATATGGTGTATAGCACAGTAATGTATTTTATACCATACTCATTTTATTCTATTCTATGTCTATTCCTGCTCCAAACACCCAGGCGACCATAAATGCAAATGAGTTAGTGTGCCGGACAAAGAAACATGTTTTCGTGCCCAAAACTATCTCATCACATTGGATCGCCCACCTTGGAGGGGCGTGACGCCCTCTGTGTTAAAACATCTGAACACGCAGGAAAGCTTGCACTTTTGTGTATGTTCGTTCGCTCGTGTGCGTTCGCGCTCGTGCGCGTTCGCTCGTTTGATTCTTCCAACCTCTCGAGACCTGTCTCTCCTCAGAGATAGCCTCTTCCAGCAGTTTGTGTCAGCTAAATCCAACGGACTCACGGCTCGCTCTGAACGCATCAGGACCTTTTGATACGCGCGCCAGCACTATGGAGGAATTTCATGATATGTCTTTATGTTTTTGATCTGTCTTTATGTTTTTGATCATTATTCACTATGTATTGCTCTTCGTTTTAAACACATTTGTATGAGATTCTGAAAAGCACCCTGCACAGCTGTGTTTTTGATGTCTGGCAGTGTTTATGAAATCTGGGGACTTTTTCCGGCCCCAACCCTACAGTATGACCAAATCTGGGCATGTTCCGCCCCGTTACTATGACTATAATCTACATTGAGCAAGGCCACAGTTTTACCACAGGAGGTGAAGAAGGGGAAACAGGTCATTATGACCATTACATAATTGTGGTGGGCGAGGATATATAAAAATATATTTTAAAAATTAGGTAATAGCCAGCCTACCACGAATAAATACGCACCTTGTTGCCTGGGATATATTGGTGGCAGAAAATAACAATTGGTTAATAGAAATAAGAGATAACGGGAATCTACTTTCACTATAACTGTAGACTGAAAACACTTGGTTTTTAGATGACTTGGAACATCTCACTTTGTTTGGCTCGAGCAAATAAAGTTAACCCCTTGACACCCGGACCTTCTTTGTCTGAGAGATTTTTTGAACTACAAGACTGATATTTTTCCACAACATATTTGGCGAGCCAGCCAGGAGTTGGAAAGAGGCTGAAGACATCTGACAACACCCGAGGGCATACCATCCGGCTGACTACACAGATCAAGCGCGCATTATAGGTGAGCATACTTTTGCTTATAGTTTAAATTTAACATCTGTGTGGTCTGCTGGAGGTGAGTTCTGGGTAGAGTTGGTGTCTATAAAAAGCCTCTCCTAAAAAGAAATCAAATTAATTTATTAAATATGCAGGAGGGTCCCGGATCTCAACGAGAAAAAGTATGAATGAGAATGGATGAATGATTGCAGTAAAGATACTGCCTGTAGATTTAGGTTGTCCCAAGAGGGGACTGAGACCGCCTGCAAGCGTGCGGTGAGATATTTATTCCGCCTGCTGCGTGCGGAAGAGACCGCCTGCAAGCGTGCGGTGAGATATTTATTCCGCCTGCTGCGTGTGGAAGAGACCGCCTGCAAGCGTGCGGTGAGATATTTATTTCGCAAGATGCGAGACCTTTAGAATTAAAACCTGGGTCTTGTCTGTCTATACTGTCTGTGTAACGTTTTGTGTATCCAGCCTAGCTGGAGAACTTGTAAGGGAGGGAATTGTTGGCCACATTCCCAGAAAGTGTGTGTGTGGGAGTGTAACCATCCATGAAGGAAGCAGAGGAATGATAGAAGATTTTTTTTTTTTTTAATACAGTATGTATCCTAAAAAATGAGTTCTAATACTGTTATGAGAATTTTTTGAGTGTTTTTCGCATTGAATAAAAGATTGCGGTATGGAAAATATTCAAAAGACTGATATTGCATATAATACATCTAATAATACCCCCCTGGATGTGATCAAGGCAAAAGGGCAGGAGGCTGATGGCCGTGACGGGTGAACCAAACAGCTGACTGCACAAAATAAGGGCCCTGAAAATAAGTTGAGCATTTTGCTTATATAGTAGTGTTTTGTGCGATCTGCTAAAGGTAAACCCTGAATGCCGTTGGTCCTCGTAGAAAGGTGTGTGTGTGTGTGTGAGAGAGTGTGAGAGTGCATGAGACGTTCAGGTGATTACCGTGTGAGAAGGAAAGGTTCGGTGTGTAAGGCCTCTGTGTGTGTGCGAAGCTAAAGGAGTGGTTGAGAGAGAGAGGGAGAGCCAGAGGGGCTCTGTGTGTGTGTGTAAGTGTGTGTGTAAGTTTGTATGAGGGCTCAGAGAAATCTATGGATATGTGAGTGTGTAGCCAGGAAGTGAATGAGTGAGAGATGTGGAATTGTGTTTGCCTCTGTGTGTTTGTGTGTGTGTGCGCGTGAGTGAGTGAGAACAGACGAGACGAGAAGCAGTTGATGTGAGTTTTGACTTAGTCCAATAATTTTATTTTCACTCTTAATTATTTTTATATAGTTATATGGACGTCCTAGTATAAAAAAGAAATTAATTTAGATAATAATACTAATATAGTTCGCATTTATTTTCATGATTATTTATATATTGCTTAAGACATATTGATATAAATTATAATATAATTAAATGTTATTTGGAAATGATTTATGCACAATGCATATTTTTTCATATTAAGCCTATAATGAATTATGTTGACACTAGTGCTAAGGATTGTATGATCTTTGAATTATAACAGCCTTTAAACATGATATATTTAAAGAGCACCTGAAATATGAAGTGGGTTGGATTTGAACATAAATACTGACAAAAGAAGAGAGAATTTTGTTATTATTCTAAACCCCTTATCTAGTAATCCTTATGCTCCAGATAATAATTAAACATATATAATGTATGTTTTTGAGAGGTGCACCTTCTAAATCTCTCTTTAATGAACCATCATATGTAAA